>NW_022900936.1:72872852-72973138 GCF_012274545.1 Fukomys damarensis | reverse complement strand
CTTCATCCACTGATATAACTAACAACTCATAGAAAACATGGTTGCACCAATTGTCCTTGTGTCAGAATTGAACAGGAGCAGAATATTATTATCCCCTAAAACACAGTGTAACAAAGATTTATATAGAGTTTACATCTTTCCAGGCAGTGTAAGTTACCCAAATATAATTTTTTTCCTCTCTTTGAGTTTATTGGTACATTTTAGATATACAGTACAGTTACATGCATCATTGGGATCTTGTACCTTTACATGACAGGTTTTGATTCTAACGTTTTCCCCTTGACTCTGCCCTCCTTCACTCCCTCTTCCATTCCCTATTTACAAATACATTATTTCCATTTATTCATATTTTTCCCTTACTACCTTTCCCCTACAGTACCCAGTTTCCCTGCACCTTTAGCTCCTTTCTTGCTATTTCACATTGTCAATTACATCATGAGGATCTTATGTACCATTATACTTCTTCACACCAGAGAAACTATTAGGTATTTCCATCTATGTGACTTCTTTATTTCACTTAAGAGTTTATCCTCAAAATGTATCTATTTTCCAATGAATGAATCTAATTTCTCTTTCCCTATGGCTGAATAGTGCTCCATATTCTAGAAAAATCACATCTTGTTTGTCCAGTCTCCAACTGATGGGCAAAGAAGCTGTTTCCAAGTTTTAGCTATTATAAAAAAAACAGGAATACAGGTGTACTCCACATAAGATGTGGATTTCACTGGTAAACTCACACAGTGACAGCACCTTTCTCTGGGGAGTACATCACATTCAGGAAACGAACAGCTTTGGTTTCAAAGGACTAAGAAGAAAAAGAAGCTGTTTCCGGGTGAAACTGCAGTTTAAACTGCAGAAGTACTCTGAAGACTGCATTTGTATTCTAATCTCAAATTGAACATATCTCCAAGTATACAGAGTTCTGGAGGCTTGGGTGCACTCAGAGAAGCTAGGCACTATCTTAGGACTTAAGGGCTTTTCTCTTACAAGCGCCTCACAACAGTGTTTCAATCTCTGCCAGGCAGAGACCTACAAACAAAAAGGAATACAGTTGTACTCCATATAAGATGTGGACTTCACTGGTCAACTCACAGAGTAGCAGCACCTTTCTCTGTGGAGTACTTCACATTCATGAAACTGACCGCTTTCGCTTTAAACGGCTAAGCGGCGAGAGAAGCTATTTCCCAGGGAAAACTGCACTTTAAACGGCAGAAGCCCTCTGCAGAGTGCGTTTGTGTTCTAATGTCAAACTGAACCTATCCCCAAGTATATAGAGTTCTGGAGGCTTGTGTGCACTCAGAGATGCTAAGCACTCTCTTTGGCCTGAGGGGGTTCTCTGCTGAAATTGCCACACAACAGTGTCTCAATCTCTGCCAGGCAGAGACCTACAAACAAACAGGAATACAGTTGTACTCCACCTAAGATGTGGACTTCACTGGTAAACTCACAGAGTTGCAGTACCTTTCTCTGTGGAATACTTCACATTCATGAAACGGACCGCTTTCGCTTTAAACGGCTAAGCGGTAAGAGAAGCCGTTTCCCCGTGAAAACTGCGCTTTAAACCGCAGAAGCCCTCTGCAAAGTACATTTGTGTTCTAACGTCAAGCTGAACCTGTCCCCAAGAATACAGAGTTCTGGAGGCTTGTGTGCACTCAGAGCTGCTAGGCACTCTCTTAGGCCTGAAGGGCTTCTCTGCTAAAAGTGCCTCACAACCGTGTTTCAATCTCTGCCAGGCAGAGACCTACAAACAAAAAGGAATACAGTTGGACTCCACATAAGATGTGGACTTCACTGGTAAACTCACAGAGTTGCAGCACCTTTCTCTGCGGAGTATTTCACAATCATGAAACTGACTGCTTTCACTTTAAACAGCTAAGCGGTGAGAGACGCTGTTTCTGGAAAAAACTGCACTTTAAACAACAGAAACCCTCTTCAAAGTGTGTTTGTGTTCTAATGTCAAACTGAACCTATCCCCAAATATACAGAGTTCTGGAGGCTTGTGTGCACTCAGAGCTGCTAGGCACTCTCTTAGGCCTGAAGGGCATTTCTGCTAAAAGTGCCTCACAACAGTGTTTCAATCTCTGCCAGGCAGAGACCTACAAACAAAAAGGAATACAGTTGTAGTCCACATAAGATGTGGACTTCACTGGTAAACTCACAGAGTTGCAGCACCGTTCTCTGTGGAGTACTTCACATTGATGAAACTGAACGTTTTCGCTTTAAAGGGCTAAGCGGCGAGAGAAGCTGTATCCCGGGGAAAACTGCACTTTAAGCTGCAGAAGCCCTCTGCAAACTGCCTTTGTGTTCTAACATCAAGCAGAACCTGTCCCTAAGTATACAGAGTTCTGGAGGCTTGTGTGCACTCAGAGCTCCTAGGCACTCTCTTAGGTCTGAAGGGCTTCTCCGCTAAAAGTGCCTCAAAAAAGTGTCTCAATCTCTGCCAGGCAGAGACCTACAAACAAAAAGGAATACAATTGTACTCTACATAAGATGTGGACTTCACTGGTAAACTCACAGAGTTGCAGCACCTTTCTCTGTGGAGTACTTCACATTCATGAAACTGACTGCTTTCGCTTTGAACGGCTAAGCGGTGAGAAAAGCTGTTTCCCGGGGACAACTGCACTTTAAACCGCAGAAGCCCTCTGCAAACTGCGTTTGTGTTCTAACGTCAAACTGAACCTATCCTCAACTATACAGAGTTCTGGAGGCTTGTGTGCACTCAGAGCTGCTAGGCACTCTCTTAGGCCTGAAGGGCTTCGCCGCTAAAAGTGCCTCACAACAGTGTTTCAATCTCTGCCAGGCAGAGACCTACAAACAAAAAGGAATACAGTTGTACTCCACATAAGATGTGGACTTCAATGGTAAACTCACCGAGTTGCAGCACGTTTCTCTGTGGAGTACTTCACATTCATGAAACTGACCGCTTTCGCTTTAACCGGCTAAGCGGCGAGAGAAGCTGTTCCCAGGGGACAACTGCACTTTAAACCGCAGAAGCCCTCTGCAAAAATACATTTGTGTTCTAAAGTCCAACTGAACCAATTCCCAAGTATACAGAGCTCTGTAGGCTTGTCTGCACTCAGAGCTCCTAAGCACTCTCTTATTCCTGAAGAGCTTCTCTGCTAAAAGTGCCTCACAACAGTGTTTCAATCTCTGCCAGGCAGAGACCTACAAACAAAAAGGAATATAGTTGTACTCCACATAAGATGTGGAGTTCACTGTTAAACTCACAGAGTTGCAGCACCTTTCTCTGTGGAATACTTCACATTCATGAAACTGACCGCTTTTGCTTTAAACAGCTAAGCGGCGAGAGAAGCTGTTTCCCAGGGAAAACTGCACTTTAAACAGCAGAAGCCCTCTGCAAAGTGCGTTTGTGTTCTAACGTCAAACTGAACCTATCCCCAAGTATACAGAGTTCTGGAGGCTTGCGTCCACTCAGAGCTGCTAAGCACTCTCTTAGGCCTGAAGGGCTTCTCCGCTGAAAGTCCCACACAACAGTGTCTCAATCTCTACCAGGCAGAGACCTACAAACAAAAAGGAATACAGTTGTACTCCACATAAGATGTGGACTTCACTGGGAAACTCACAGAGTTGCAGCACCTTTCTCTGTGGAGTACTTCATATTCATGAAACTGACCGCTTTCACTTTAAACGGCAAAGCGGCGAGAGAAACTGTTTCCTGGAAAAACTGCACTTTAAACCGCAGAAGCCCTCTGCAACACGTTTGTGTTCTAAAGTCAAACTGTACCTATCACGAAGTATACAGAGTTCTGGAGGCTTGTGTGCACTCAGAGCTGCTAGGCACTCCTTAGAACTGAAGGGCTTCTCTGCTAAAAGTGCCTCACAACAGTGTTTCAATCTCTGCCAGGCAGAGAACTTTAAACAAAAACGAATACAGTTGTACTCCACATAAGATGTGGACTTCACTGGTAAAATCACAGAGTTGCAGCACTTTTCTCTGTGGAGTACATCACATTCATGAAACCAACCGCATTTGGTATAAACGGCAAGGCGGAGAAAGAAGCTGTTTCCCTTGGAAAACTGCACTTCAAAAAGCAGAAGTCCTTTGCAAAGGGCATTTGTGTTCTAACGTCAAACTGAAGCTTTCACCCAGTATACAGATTATGGAGTCTTGTGTGCACTCAGAGCTGCTAGGCACTCTCTTAGGCCTGAAGGGCTTCTCTGCTAAAAGTGCCTCACAACAGTGTTTCAATCTCTGCCAGGCAGAGAACTACAAACAAAAAGGAATACAGTTGTACTACCCATAAGATGTGGACTTCACTGATAAATTCACAGAGTTGCAGCACGATTCTCTGCGGAGTACTTCACATTCATGACACTGACCTCATTCGCTTTAAAGGGCTAAGTGGCGAGAGAAGCTGTTTCCCAGGGAAAACTGCACTTTAAACCGCAGCAGCCCTCTGCAAAGTGCGTTTGTGTTCTCACGTCAAACTGAACCTATCACCACCTATGCAGAGTTTCGAAGGCTTGTGTGCACTCAGAGATGCTAGGCACTCTCTCAGGCCTGAAGGGCTTCTCTGCCATAAGTGCCTCACAACAGTGTTTCAATCTCTGCCAGGCAGAGACCTACAAACAAAAAGGAATACAGTTGTACTCCACATAAGATGTGGACTTCACTGGTAAACTCACAGAGTTGCAGCCCCTTTCTCTGTGGAGTAATTCACATTAATGAAGCTGACCACTTTCGCTTCAAATGCCTAAGGGGCGAGAGAAGCTCTTTCCCAGGGAAAACTGCACTTGAAACAGCAGAAGTCCTCTGCAAAGTGTGTTTGTGTTCTAATGTCAAACTGAACATATCCCCAAGTATACAGAGTTCTGGAGGCTTGTATGCACTCAGAGCTGCTGGGCACTCTCTAAGGCCTGAAGGGCTTCTCTGCTGAAAGTGCCTCACAACAGTGTTTCGATCTCTGCAAGGCAGAGACCTACAAAAAAAAGGAATACAGTTGTACTCCACCTAAGATGTGGACTTCACTGGTAAACTCACAGAGTTGCAGCACATTTCTCTGTGGAGTACTTCAAATTAATGATACGGATCACTTTTGCTTTAAATAGATAAGAGGCCAGAGAAGCTGTTTCCCAGGGAAAACTGCATTTTAAACGGCAGAAGCTCTCTGCAAAATGCATTTGTGTTCTAACGTCAAACTGAACCTATTGCCAAGGATACAGAGTTCTGGAGGCTTGCGTGCACTCAGAGATGCTAGGCACTCTCTTAGGCCTGAAGGGCTTCTCTGCTAAAAGTGCCTCACAACAGTTTTTCAATCTCTGCCAGGCAGAGACCTACAAAAAAAAGGAATACAGTTGTACTCCACATAAGATGTGGACTTCACTGGTAAACACACAGAGTTGCAGCACCTTTCTCTCTGGAGTAATTCACATTCATAAAACCGACCGCTTTCGCTTTAAATGGCTAAGTGGCAAGAGAAGCTGTTTGCTGGGGAAAACTGCACTTGAAACCTCAGCAGCCCTCTGCAAATTGCGTTTGTGTTCTAACGTCAAACTGAACCTATCCCCAAGTATACAGAGTTCTGGAGGCTTGTGTGCACTCAGAGCTGCTAGGCACTCTCTTAGGCCTGAAGGGCTTCTCTGGTAAAAGTGCCTCACAACAGTGTTTCAATCTCTGTCCGGTAGAGACCTACAAACAAAAAGGAATACAGTTGTACTCCACATAAGATGTGGACTTCACTGGTAAACTCACAGTGTTGCAATACCTTTCGCTGTGTAGTACTTCAAATTCGTGAAACTTATCGCTTTTGCTTTAAAAGGCTAAGAAGGGAGAGAAGGTGTTTCCCAGGGAAAACTGCACTTTAAACCGCAGAAGCCCTCTGCAAAGCCGGTTTGTGTTCCAACATCAAACTGAACCTATCACCAAGTACACAGAATTCCGGAGGCTTGTGTGCACTCAGGCTGCTAGGCACTCCTTAGACCTGAAGCTCTTCTCTACTAAAAGTGCCTCACAACAGTGTTTCAATCTCTGCAAGGCAGAGAACTACAAAAAAAAGGAATACAGTTGTACTCCACATACGATGTGGACTTCACTGGTAAACTCACAGAGTTGCAGCACCTTCCTCAGTGGAGTACTTCACATTCATGAAACAGACCGCCTTCTCTTTAAACGGCTAAGTGGCAAGAGAAGCTGTTTCCCGGGGAAAACTGCACCTTCACCCGAAGAAGCGCTCTGCAAAGTGCGTTTGTCTTCTAAGGTCGAACTGAACCTATCACTAAGTATACAGAGTTCTGGAAGCTTGTGTGCACTCAGCGCAGCTAGGCACTCTCTTAGGCCTGAAGGGCTTCTCTGCTAAACGTGCCTCACAACAGTGTTTCAATCTCTGCCAGGGAGAGAACTACAAAAAAAAGGAATACAGTTGTACTCCCCATAAGATGTGGACTTCACTGGTAAACTCACAGAGTTGCAGCAGCTTTCTCTGTGGAGTACTTGAAATTCATGAAACTGACCGCTTTCCCTTTAAACAGCTAAGTGGCGAGAGAAGCTGTTTCCTGGTGAAAACTGCACTTTAAACCCCAGAAGCTCTCTGCAAAATGCGTTTGTGTTCTAACGTCAAACTGAACCTGTCACCAAGAATTCGGAGTTCTGGAGGCTTGTGTGCACTCAGAGATGCTAAGCACTCTCTTAGGCCTGAAGGGCTTTTCTGCTAAAGGTGGCTCACAACAGTGTTTCAATCTCTGTCCGGTAGAGACCTACAAACGAAAAGCAATACAGTTGTACTCCACATAAGATGTGGACTTCACTCGTAAACTCAGAGTTGTAGCACATTTCTCTGTGGAGTACTTCACATTCATGAAACTGACTGCTTTCGCTTTAAACGTCTACTTGGCAAGACAAGCTGTTTCCCGCAGAAAACTGCACTTTAAACCTCAGCAGCTCTCTGCAAATTGCGTTTGTGTTCTAACGTCAAACTGAACCTATCCCTAAGTATACAGAGTTCTGGAGGCTTGTGTGCACTCAGAGCTGCTAGGCACTCTCTTAGGCCTGAAGGGCTTCTCTGCTAAAAGTGCCTCACAACAGTGTTTCAATCTCTGTCCAGTAGAGACCTACAAACAGGAAGGAATACAGTAGTGCTCCACATAAGATGTGGACTTCACTTGTAAACTCACAGAGTTGCAATACGTTTCTCTGTGGAGTACTTCAAATTCATGAAACTGATCGCTTTTGCTTTAAATGGCTAAGAAGTGAGAGAAGGTGTTTCCCAGGGAAAACTGCACTTTAAACCGCAGAAGCCCTCTGCAAAGCCTGTTTGTGTTCCAATGTCAAACGAAAACTATCACCAAGTATACAGAGTTCCGGAGTCTTGTGTGCACTCAGGCTGCTAGGCACTCCTTAGACCTGAAGCTCTTCTCTACTAAAAGTGCCTCACAACAGTGTTTCAATCTCTGCCAGGCAGAGAACTACAAAAAAAAGGAATACAGTTGTACTCCACATACGATGTGGACTTCACTGGTAAACTCACAGAGTTGCAGCACCTTCCTCAGTGGAGTACTTCACATTCATGAAACAGACCGCTTTCGCCTTAAACGGCTAAGTGGCAAGAGAAGTTGTTTCCCGGGGAAAACTGCACCTTCACCCGAAGAAGCGCTCTGCAAAATGCGTTTGTCTTCTAACATCGAACTGAAACTATCACTAAGTATACAGAGTTCTGGAAGCTTGTGTGCACTCAGCGCAGCTAGGCACTCTCTTAGGCCTGAAGGGCTTCTCTGCTAAACGTGCCTCACAACAGTGTTTCAATCTCTGCCAGGGAGAGAACTACAAAAAAAAGGAATACAGTTGTACTCCACATAAGATGTGGACTTCACTGGTAAACTCACAGAGCTGCAGCACCTTCCTCAGTGGAGTACTTCACATTCATGAAACAGACCGCTTTCGCTTCAAATGGGTAAGAGGAGAAAGAAGCAGTTTCCCGGGGAAAACTGCACATTATAGCGCAGAAGCCATTTGCAAAGTGCGTTTGTGTTCTAACATCAAACTGAACCTATCACCAAGTATACAGAGTTCTGGAGTCTTGTGTGTACTCAGAGCTCCTAGGCACTCTCTTAGGCCTGAAGGGCTTCTCTGCTAAAAGTGCCTCACCACAGTGTTTCAATCTCTGCCAGGCAGAGACCTACAAACAAAAAGGAATACAGTTGTACTTCGCATAAGATGTGGACTGCACTGGGAAACTCTCAGAGTTGCAGCACCTTTCACTGTGGAGTACTTCACATTCATGAAACTGACCGCTTTCACTTTAATTGGCTAAGCAGCAAGAGAAGCTGTTTCCTGGGGAAAACTACACTTTAAACCACAGAAGCCCTCTGCAACACGCGTGTGTGTTCTAACGTAAAACTGAACCTATCAGCAAGTATACACATTTCTGGAGGCTTGTGTTCACTCAGAGCTTCTATGCACTCCCTTAGGCCTGATGGGCTTCTCTGCTAAACGTGCCTCACAATACTGTTTCAATCTCTGCCAGGCAGAGACCTACAAACAAAAAGGAATACACTTGTACTCCACATAAGATGTGGACTTCACTGGGAAACTCACAGAGTTCCTGAACTTTTCTCTGTGGAGTACTTCACATTCATGAAACCGATCGCTATCGCTTTAAATGGCTAGGCGGAGAAAAAGCTGTTGCCCAGGGAAAAATGCACTTTAAAATGCAGAATCCCTTTGCAAAGTGCATTTGTGTTCTGAGGTCAAGCTGAACCTATCGCCAAGTATGCAGACTGCTGGAGGCTTGTGTGCACTCAGAGCTCCTAGGCACTCTCTTCCGCCTGAAGGGCTTCTCTGCTAAAAGTGCCTCAAACAGTGTTTCAATCTCTGCCAGGCAGAGAACTACAAAAAAAAGGAATACAGTTGTACTCCACATAAGATGTGGACTTCACTGGCAAACTCACAGAGTTGCAGCACCTTTCTCTGTGGAGTACTTCACATTCATGAAACTGACCGCTTTCCCTTAAAAGGGCTAAGGGGCAAGAGAAGCTGTTTCCTGGGGAAAACTGCACTTTAAACCGCAGAAGCCCTCTGCAACCCACGTTTGTGTTCTAAGGTCAAACTGAGCCTATCACCAAGTATAGAGTTCTGGAGGCTTGTGTGCACTCAGAGCTGCTAGGCACTCATTAGAACTGAAGGTCTTCTCTGCTAAAAGTGCCTCACAACAGTGTTTCAATCTCTGACAGGGAGAGAACTACAAAAAAAAGGACTATAGTAGCACTCCCCATAAGAAGTGGACTTCAGTGGTAAACTCACAGAGTTGCAGCACCTTTCTCTGTGAAGTACTTCACATTCATAAAACTGACCGCTTTCGATATAAACGGCTAAGTGGCGAGAGAGGTTGTTTCCGAGGGAAAACCGTACTTTGAACCGCAGAAGCCCTCTGCAATGCACGTTTGTGTTCTAACGTCAAACTGAACCTATCACCAAGTATATAGAGTTCTGGAGACTTGTGTGCACTCACAGCTGCTAGGCACTCCTTAGACCTGAAGGTCTTCTCTGCTAACAGTGCCTCACAACAGTGTTTCAATCTCTGCCAGGCAGAGAACTACGAACAAAAACGAATACAGTTGTACTCCACATAAGATGTGGACGGCACTGGGAAACTCACAGAGTTGCAGCACATTTCACTGTGGAGTACTTCACATTCATCAAACTGACCGCTTTCACTTTAAAAGCATAAGCGGCGAGAGAAGCTGTTTCCCGGGGAAAACTACACTTGAAACCACAGAAGCCCAGTGCAAAGCGCGTTTGAGTTTTAACATCAAACTGAACCTATCACTAAGTATAAAGAGTTCTGGAGGCTTGTGTGCACTCAGAGCTGCTAGACACTCTCTTATGCCTGAAGAGCTTCTCTGCTGAAAGTGCCTCACAACAGTGTTTCAATCTCTGCCAGGCAGAGACCTACAAATAAAGAGGAATACAGTTGTACTTCACATAAGATGTGGACTTCACTGGGGAATCTCACAGAGTTGCAGCACTTTTCTCTGTGGAGTACTTCACATTCATGAAACCAACCGCTTTCGCTTTAAAGGGCTAGGTGGAGAAAGAAGCTGTTTCCTGGGCAAAACTCCATTTAAAAAGCAGAAGCCCTTTAAAAAGTGCATTTGTGTTCTAACGTCAAACTGAACCTATGGCCAAGTATACAGACTTCTGGAATCTTGTGTGCACTCAGAGCTCCTAGGCACTCTCTTAGGCCTGAAGGGATTCAATGCTAAAAGTGCCTCACAACAGTATTTCAATCTCTGCCAGGCAGAGAACTACAAATAAAATGGAATACAGTTGTACTCCACATCAGATGTGGAGTTCACTGGTAAACCCACAGAGTTGCAGCAGATTTCTCTGTGGAGTACTTCACAGTCATGAAACTGATCCCTTTCACGTTAAAAGGCGAAGTTGCAAGAGAAGCTGCTTCCCGGGGAAAACTGCACCTTCACCCGCAGAAGCGCTCTGCAAAGTGCATTTGTGTTCTTACGTCAAACTGAACCTACCACCAAGTATCCAGAGTTCTGGAAGCTTGTGTGCACTCAGAGCTGCTAGGCACTCTCTTAGGCCTATAGGGCTTCTCTGCTAATAGTGCCTCACAACAGTGTTTCAATCTCTGCCAAGCAGAGACCTACAAACAAAAAGGAATACAGTTGTACTCCACATAAGATGTGGACTTCACTGGTAAACTCACAGAGTTGCAGCACCTTTCTCTGTGGAGTACTTCATATTCATGAAACTGACCACTTTCGCTTTAAACGGCAAAGCAGCGAGAGAAACTGTTTCCTGGAAAAACTGCACTTTAAACCGCAGAAGCCCTCTGCAACTCGTTTGGGTTCTAAAGTCAAACTGTACCTATCACCAAGTATACAGAGTTCTGGAGGCTTGTGTGCACTCAGAGCTGCTAGGCACTCCTTAGAACTGAAGGGCTTCTCTGCTAAAAGTGCCTCACAACAGTGTTTCAATCTCTGCCACGCAGAGAACTTTAAACAAAAACGAATACAGTTGTACTCCACATAAGATGTGGACTTCACTGGTAAAATCACAGAGTTGCAGCACTTTTCTCTGTGGAGTACATCACATTCATGAAACCAACCGCTTTCGGTATAAATGGCTAGGTGGAGAAAGAAGCTGTTTCCCTTGGAAAACTGCACTTTAAAAAGCAGAAGTCCTTTGCAAAGGGCATTTGTGTTCTAACATCAAACTGAAGCTTTCACCACGTATACAGACTTTTGGAGGCTTGTGTGCACACAGAGCTGCTAGGCACTCTCTTAGGCCTGAAGGGCTTCTCTGCTAAAAGGGCCTGACAACAGTGTTTCAATCTCTGCCAGCCAGAGAACTACAAACAAAAAGGAATACAGTTGTACTACCCATAAGATGTGGACTTCACTGGTAAATTCACAGAGTTGCAGCACCATTCTCTGCGGAGTACTTCACATTCATGACACTGACCGCATTCGCTTTAAAGTGCTAAGTGGCGAGAGAAGCTGTTTCCCGGGGAAAACTGCACTTTAAACGGCAGCAGCCCTCTGCAAAGTGCGTTTGTGTTCTGACGTCAAACTGAACCTATCACCAACTATGCAGAGTTTCGAAGGCTTGTATGCCCTCAGAGATGCTAGGCACTCTCTCAGGCCTGAAGGGCTTCTCTGCCATAAGTGCCTCACAACAGTGTTTCAATCTCTGCCAGGCAGAGACCTACAAACAAAAAGGAATACAGTTGTACTCCACATAAGATGTGGACTACACTGGTAAACTCACAGTGTTGCGGCCCCTTTCTCTGTGGAGTAATTCACATTTATGAAGCTGACCGCTTTTGCTTCAAATGCCTAAGGGGAGAGAGAAGCTCTATCCCAGGGAAAACTGCACTTTAAACAGCAGAAGTCCTCTGCAATGTACGTTTGTGTTCTAATGTCAAACTGAACCTATCCCCAAGTATACAGAGTTCTGGAGGCTTGTATGCACTCAGAGCTGCTGGGCACTCTCTAAGGCCTGAAGGGCTTCTCTGCTGAAAATGCCCCACAACAGTGTTTCAATCTCTGCAAGGCAGAGACCTACAAAAAAAAAGGAATACAGTTGTACTCCCCCTAAGATGTGGACTTCACTGGTAAACTCACAGAGTTGCAGCACATTTCTCTGTGGAGTACTTCAAATTAATGATACGGATCACTTTTGCTTTAAATAGATAAGAGGCCAGAGAAGCTGTTTCCCAGGGAAAACTGCACTTTAAACGGCAGAAGCTCTCTGCAAAATGCATTTGTGTTCTAACGTCAAACTGAACCTATTCCCAAGGATACAGAGTTCTGGAGGCTTGCGTGCAATCAGAGATGCTAGGCACTCTCTTAGGCCTGAAGGGCTTCTCTGCTAAAAGTGCCTCACAACAGTTTTTCAATCTCTGCCAGGCAGAGACCTACAAAGAAAAGGAATACAGTTGTACTCCACATAAGATGTGGACTTCACTGGTAAACACACAGAGTTGCAGCACCTTTCTCTCTGGAGTAATTCACATTCATAAAACCGACCGCTTTCGCTTTAAACGGCTAAGTGGTGAGAGAAGCTGTTTGCTGAGGAAAACTGCACTTGAAACCTCAGCAGTCCTCTGCAAATTGCGTTTGTGTTCTAACGTCAAACTGAACCTATCCCCAATTATACAGAGTTCTGGAGGCTTGTGTGCACTCATAGCTGCTAGGCACTCTCTTAGGCCTGAAGGGCTTCTCTGCTAAAAGGGCCTCACAACAGTGTTTCAATCTCTGTCCGGTAGAGACCTACAAACAAAAAGGAATACAGTAGTACTCCACATAATATGTGGACTTCAATGGTAAACTCACAGAGTTGCAATACCTTTCTCTGTGGAGTACTTCAAATTCATGAAACTGATCGCTTTTGCTTTAAATGGCTAAGAAGCGAGAGAAGGTGTTTCCCAGGGAAAACTGCACTTTAAACCGCAGAAGCCCTCTGCAAAGCCGGTTTGTGTTCCAATCTCAAACTGAACCTATCACCAAGTATAGAGAGTTCCGGAGGCTTGTGTGCACTCAGGCTGCTAGGCACTCCTTAGACCTGAAGCTCTTCTCTGCTAAAAGTGCCTCACAACAGTGTTTCAATCTCTCCCAGGAGAGACCTACAAACAAAAAGGACTACAGTTGTACTCCCCATAAGATGTGGACTTCACTGGTAAACTCACAGAGTTGCAGCAGCTTTCTCTGTGGAGTACTTGAAATTCATGAAACTGACCGCTTTCCCTTTAAACACCTAAGTGGCGAGAGAAGCTGTTTCCTGGTGAAAACTGCACTTTAAACCCCAGAAGCTCTCTGCAAAATGCATTTGTGTTCTAACCTCAAACTGAACCTGTCACCAAGAATTCAGAGTTCTAGAGGCTTGTGTGCACTCAGAGATGCTAAGCACTCTCTTAGGCCTGAAGGGCTTTTCTGCTAAACGTGGCTCACAACAGTGTTTCAATCTCTGTCCAGTAGAGACCTACAAACAAAAAGCAATACAGTTGTACTCCACATAAGATGTGGACTTCACTCGTAAACTCAGAGTTGTAGCACATTTCTCTGTGGAGTACTTCACATTGATGAAACTGACCGCTTTCGCTTTAAACGTCTACTTGGCAAGAGAAGCTGTTTCCCGCAGAAAACTGCACTTTAAACCTCAGCAGCCCTCTGGAAATTGCGTTTGTGTTCTAACGTCAAACTGAACCTATCCCTAAGTATACAGAGTTCTGGAGGCTTGTGTGCACTCAGAGCTGCTAGGCACTCCCTTACGCCTAAAGGACTTCTCTGCTAAAAGTACATCACAACAGTGCTTCAATCTCTGTCCGGTAGAGACCTACAAACAGGAAGGAATACCGTAGTACTCCACATAAGATGTGGACTTCACTTGTAAACTCACAGAGTTGCAATACCTTTCTCTGTGGAGTACTTCACATTCATGAAACAGACCGCTTTCGCTTTAAATGGGTAAGAGGAGAAAGAAGCAGTTTCCCAGGGAAAACTGCACATTAAAGCGCAGAAGCCCTTTGCAAAGTGCGTTTGTGTTCTAACTTCAAACTGAACCTATCACGAAGTATACAGAGTTCTGGAGTACTGTGTGTACTCAGAGCTCCTAGGCACTCTGTTAGACCTGAAGGTCTTCTCTGCTACAAGTGCCTCGCAACAGTGTTTCATTCTCTGCCAGGAACAGAACTACAAACAAAAAGGAATACAGTAGTACTCCGCATAAGATGTGGACTGCACTGGGAAACTCTCAGAGTTGCAGCACCTTTCACTGTGGAGTACTTCACATTCATGAAACTGACCGCTTTCACTTTAATCGGCTAAGCGGCAAGAGAAGCTGTTTCCTGGGGAAAACTGCACTTTGAACCGCAGAAGCCCTCTGCAACACGCATTTGTGTTCTAACGTAAAACTGAAGCTATCAGCAAGTATACACATTTCTGGAGGCTTGTGTTCACTCAGAGCTTCTATGCACTCCCTTAGGCCTGATGGGCTTCTCTGCTAAACGTGCCTCACAATTCTGTTTCAATCTCTGCCAGGCAGAGACCTACAAACAAAAAGGAATACACTTGTACTCCACATAAGATGTGGACTTCACTGGGAAACTCACAGAGTTGCAGCACCTTTCTCTGTGGAGTACTTCACATTCATGAAACCGATCGCTATCGCTTTAAATGGCTAGGCGGAGAAAAAGCTGTTGCCCAGGGAAAACTGCACTTTAAAAAGCAGAAGCCCTTTGCAAAGTGCATTTGTGTTCTAAGGTCAACCTGAACCTATTGCCAAGTATGCAGACGGCTGGAGGCTTGTTTGCACTCAGAGCTCCTAGGCACTCTCTTCCGCCTGAAGGGCTTCTCTGCTAAAAGTGCCTCAAACAGTGTTTCAATCTCTGCCAGGCAGAGAACTACAAAAAAAAAGGAATACAGTTGTACTCCACATAAGATGTGGACTTCACTGGCAAACTCACAGAGTTGCAGCACCTTTCTCTGTGGAGTACTTCACATTCATGAAACTGACCGCTTTCCCTTAAAATGGCTAAGGGGCAAGAGAAGCTGTTTCCTGGGGAAAACTGCACTTTAAACCATAGAAGCCCTCTGCAACACGCGTTTGTGTTCTAAAGTCAAACTGAACCTATCACCAAATATAAAGAGTTCTGGAGGCTTGTGTGCAATCAGAGCTGCTAGGCACTCATTAGACCTGAAGGTCTTCTCTGCTAAAACTGCCTCACAACAGTGTTTCAATCTCTGACAGGGAGAGAACTACAAAAAAAAGGACTACAGTTGCACTCCCCATAAGAAGTGGACTTCACTGGTAAACTCACAGAGTTGCAGCACCTTTCTCTGTGAAGTGCTTCACATTCATAAAACTGACCGCTTTCGATATAAACGGCTAAGTGGCGAGAGAGGTTGTTTCCCAGGGAAAACCGTACTTTAAACCGCAGAAGCCCTCTGCAATGCACGTAGGTGTTCTAAAATCAAACTGAACCTATCACCAAGTATATAGAGTTCTGGAGACTTGTGTGCACTCACAGCTGCTAGGCACTCCTTAGACCTGAAGGTCTTCTCTGCTAAAAGTGCCTCAGAACAGTGTTTCAATCTCTGCCAGGCAGAGAACTACAAACAAAAAGGAATACAGTTGTACTCCACATAAGATGTGGATGGCACTGGGAAACTCACAGAGTTGCAGCACGTTTCACTGTGGAGTACTTCACATTCATGAAACTGACCCCTTTCGCTTTAAATGGCTAAGTGGCGAGAGAAGCTGTTTCCCGGGGAAAACTGCACTTTAAACCGCAGAAGCACTCTGCAAAGTGCGTTTGTGTTCCAAAATCAAACTGAACCTATCAGCAAGTATATACATTTCTGGAGGCTTGTGTGCACTCAGAGTTGCTAGGAACTCTCTTAGGCCGGAAAGGCTTCTCTGCTAAACATGCCTCACAACAGTGTTTCAATCTCTGCCAGGCAGAGAACTACAAAAAAAATTAATACAGTTGTACTCCACATGAGATGTGCACTTCACTGTTAAACTCACAGAGTTGCAGCACCTTTCTCAGTGGAGTACTTCACTTTCAGGAAATCGACCGCTTTCGCTTTAAACGGCTAAGCGGAGAAAGAAGCTGTTTCCGGGGGAACACTGCACTTTGAACCGCAGAAGCCCTCTGCAACACGCGTTTGTGTTCTAAAGTCAAACTGAACCTATCACCAACTATAAAGAGTTCTGGAGGTTTGTGTGCACTCACAGCTGCTAGGCACTCCTCAGACTTGAAGGTCTTCTCTGCTGAAAGTGCCTCACAACAGTGTTTCAATCTCTGCCAGGCAGAGAACTACGCACAAAAAGGAATACAGTTGTACTCCACATAAGATGTGGACTGCACTGGCAAACTCACAGAGTTGCAGCACCTTTCTCTGTGGAGTACTTCACATTCATGAAGCCGACCACTTTCGCTTTAAACGGCTAAGCTGCGAGAGAAACTGTTTGCTGGGGAAAACTGCACTTTAAACCGCAGAAGCACTCTGCAAAGTGCGTTTGTGTTCTAACATCAAACTGAACCTATCAGCAAGTATACACATTTCCGAAGGCTTGTGTGCTCTCAGAGTTGCTGGGCATTCTCTTAGGCCGGCAGGGCTTCTCTTCTTAACGTGCCTCACAACAGTGTTTCAATCTCTGCCAGGCAGAGAACGACAAAAAAAAAGGAATACAATTATACTCCACATAAGTTGTGGACTTCACTGGTAAACTCATTGAGATGCAGCACCTTTCTCTGTGGAGTACTTCACATTCAAGAAACCGACCGCATTTGCTTTAAAAGGCTAGTCGGAGAAAGAAGCTGTTTCTAAGGGAAAACTGCACTTTAAACCGCAGAATCCCTCGGCAAAGTGCATTTGTGTTCTAACGTCAAACAAAATCTATCATCAAGTATACAGAGTTCTGGAGGCTTTTGTGCACTCAGAGCTGCTAGGACCTTCTTAGCCCTGAAGGTCTTCTCTGCTAAAAGTGCCTCACAACAATGTTTCAATCTCTACCAGGCAGAGAACTACGACAAAAAGGACTACAGTTGTACTCCCCATAAGAAGTGGACTTCACTGGTAAACTCACAGAGTTGCAGCACCTTTTCTGTGGAGTACTTCACATTCATGAAACCGACCGCTTTCGCTTTAAAAGGCTAAGTGGCGAGAGAAGCTGTTTCCTGGGGAAAACAGCACGTTAAACCACACATGCCTTCCGCAAAGCGCGTTAGTATTCTAACGTCAAACTGAACCTATCACCAAGTATACAGAGATCTGGAGGTTTGTGTGCACTCAGAGGTTTTAGGCACTCCCTTAGGCCTAAAGGGCTTCTCTGCTAAAAGTGCCTTACAACAGTGTTTCAATCTCTGCCAGAGACCTACAAGCAAAAAGGAATACAGTTGTACTCCACATAAGATGTGGACTTCACTGGTAAACTCACAGAGTTGCAGCAGCTTTCTCTGTGGAGTAGTTCACATTCGTGAAACTGACCGCTTTCGTTTAAATGGCTAAGTGCCAAGCGAAGCTGTTTCCCGTGGAAAACTGCACTTTAAGCCGCAGAAGCGCTCTGCAAAGTGCGTTTGTGTTCTGACGTCAAACTGAACCTATCACCAAGTATACAGAGTTCTGGATGCTTGTGTGCACTCAGAGCTGCTAGGCACTCTCTTAGGCCGGAAGAGCTTCTCTGCTAAACGTGCCTCACATCTGTGTTTCAATCTCTGCCAGGCAGAGACCTACAAACAAAAAGGACTACAGTTGTACTCCCCATAAGCAGTGGACTTCACTGGTAAACTCACAGCGTTGCAGCACCATTCTCTGTGGAGTACTTCACATTCATGAAACTGACCACTTTCGCTTTAAACGGCTAAGTGCCGAGAGAAGCTCTTTCCAGGGGAAAACTGCACTTTAACCCAGAGAAGCTCTCTGCAAAGTGCGTTTCTCTTCTAATGTCAAACTGAACCTATCAGCAAGTATACACATTTCTGGAGGCTTCTGTGCACTCAGAGCTGCTATGCACTCTCTTAGGCCTGATGGGCTTCTCTGCTAAACGTGCCTCACAACAGTGTTTCAATCTCTGCAAGGGAGAGAACTATAAATAAAAAGGAATACACTTGTTCTCCACATAAGACGTGGACTTCACTGGGAAACTCACAGAGTTGCAGCACCTTTCACTGTAGAGTACTTCAAATTCATGAAACTGACAGCTTTCGCTTTAAATGGCTAAGCGGAGAAAGAAGCTGTTTCCCGGGGAAAACTGCACTTTGAAAAGCAGAAGCCCTTTGCAAAGTGCATTTGTGTTCTACCATCAAACTGAACCTATCCTCAAGCATGCAGAGATCTGGAGGCTTGTGTGCAATTAGAACTGCTAGGCATTCTCTTAGGCCTGAAGGACTTTTCTGCTAAAAGTGCCTCACAACAGTGTTTCAATCTCTGCCAGGCAGAGAACTACAAACGAAAAGGAATACTGTTGAACTCCACGTAAGATGTGGACTTCACTGGTGAACTCACAGAGTTGCAGCACCTTTCACTGTGGAGTACTTCGCAATCGTGAAACTGATCACTTTCCTTTAAACTGCTAAGTGGCGAGAGAAGCTGTTTCCTGGGGAAAACTGCACTTTAAACCACAGAAGCACACTGCAAAGCGCGTTTGTGTTCTAACGTCAAACTGAACCTATCAGCAGGTACACAGAGTTCTGGAGGCTTCTGTGCACTCAGAGCTGCTAGGCACTCGTTAGACCTGAAGGTCTTCTCTGCTAAAAGTGCCTCACAGCAGTGTTTCAATCTCTGCCAGGCAGAGAACTACAAAAAAAAGGAATACAGTTGTACTCCACATAAGATGTGGACTTCACTGGTAAACTCAGAGTTGCAGCACCTTTCTCTGTGGAGTACTTCACATTCATGAAACTTAGCACTTTCGCTTTAAACGGCTAAGCGGAGAAAGAAGCTGTTTGTGGGGGAAAACTGCACTTTAAACCGCAGAAGCCCTTTGCAAAGTGCGTTTGTTTTCTAAAGTCAAACTGAGCCTATCACCAAGTGTACAGAGTTCTGGAGGCTTGTGTGCACTCAGAGCTGCTAGGCACTCTCTTAGGCCTGAAGGGCTTCTCTGCTAATAGTGCCTCACAACAGTGTTTCAATCTCTGCCAGGCAGAGACCTACAAAAAAAAGGAATAAAGTTGTACTCCCCATAAGATGTGGACTTCACTGATAAAATCACAGAGTTGCAGCACCTTTCACTGCGGAGTACTTCACAGTCATGAAACCGACCGCTTTCCCTTTAAATAGCTAAGTGGCGAGAGAAGCTCTTTCCTGGTGAAAACTGCACTTTAAACCGCAGAAGCACTCTGCAAAGTGCATTTGAGTTCTAACACCAAACTGAACCTATCAGCAAGTATACAGATTTCTGGAGGCTTGTGTGCACTCAGAGATGCTAGGCACTCTCTTTGGCCTGAAGGCCTTCTCTGCTAAACGTGCCTCAAAACAGTGTTTCAATCTCTGCCAGGCAGAGACCTACAAAAAAAAGGAATACAGTTGTACTCCACATAAGATGTGGACTTCACTGGTAAACTCACAGAGTTGCACCACCTTTCTCTGTGCAGTACTTCACATTCATGAAACTGACCGCTTTCGCTTAAAACGGCTGAGTGACGAGCGAAGCTGTTTCCCGGGGAAAACTGCACTTTAAACCACAGAAGAGCTCTGCAAAGTGCGTTTGTGTTCTGACGTCAAACTGAACCTATCACCAAGTATGCAGAGTTCTGGAGGCTTGTGTGCCCTCAGAGCTCCTAGGCACTCTCTTAGGCGTGAAGGGCTTCTCTGCTAAACGTGCCTCACAACAGTGTTTCAATCTCTGCCAGGGAGAGAACTAGAAAAAAAAGGAATACAGTTGGACTCCACATAAGATGTGGACTTCACTGGCAAACTCACAGAGTTGCACCACCTTTCTCTGTGGAGTACTTCACATTCATGAAACTGACCGCTTTCACTTTAAAAAGCTAAGCGGTGAGAGAAGGTGTTTCCCAGGGAAAACTGCACTTTGAACCGCAGAAGCTCCCTGCAAAGTGCATTTGTGCTCTGACGTCAAACTGTACCTATCACCAAGTATACAGAGTTCTGGAGGCTTGTGTGCACTCAGAGCTGGTAGGCACTGTCTTAGGTCTGAAGGGCTTCTCTGCTAAATGTGCCTCACAACAGTGTTTCAATCTCTGCCAGGCATAGACCTACAAAAAAAAGGAATAAAGTTGTACTCCCATAAGATGTGGACTTCACTGGTAAAATCACAGTGTTGCAGCACCTTTCACTGTGGAGTACGTCACCTTCATGAAACTGAGCAGTTTCACTTTAAACGGCTATGCAGAGAAAGAAGCTGTTTCTGGGGGAAAACTGCACTTTAAACCGCAGAAGCCCTTTGCAAAATGCGTTTGTTTTCTAACGTCAAACTGAGCCTCTCACCAAGTATACAGAGTTCTGGAGGCTTGTGTGCACTCAGAGTTGCTAGGCACGCTCTTAGGCCGGAAGAGCTTCTCTGCTAAACGTGCCTCACATCTGTGTTTCAATCTCTGCCAGGCAGAGACCTACAAAAAAAAGGAATACAGTTGTACTCCACATAAGATGTGGACTTCACTGGTAAACTCACGGAGTTGCAGCACCTTTCTCTGTGGAGTACTTCACATTCATGAAACCGACCGCTTTCACTTTAAAGGGCTAAGCAGGGAGAGAAGCTGTTTCCTGGGGAAAACTGCACTTTAAACCGCAGAAGCCCTCTGCAACGCGTGGTTGTGTTCTAAGGTCAAACTGATCCTATCACCAAATATACAGAGTTCTGGAGGCTTGTGTGCACTCAGAGCTCCTCGGCACTCTCTTAGACCTGAAGGTCTTCCCTGATAAAAGTGCCTCACAACAGTGTTTCAGTCTCTGCCAGGGAGAGAACTACAAACAAAAAGGACTACTGTAGTACTCCCCATAAGATGTGGACTTCAGTGGCAAACGCACAGAGTTGCACCACCTTTCTCTATGGAGTACTTCACATTGATGAAACCAACCGCTTTCGCTTTAAATGGCAAGCGGAGAAAGAAGCTGTTTCCCGGGGAAAACTGCACTTTAAACCGCAGAAGCGCTCTGCAAAGTGCGTTTGTGTTCTAACATCACACTGAACCTGCCAGCAAGTACACACATTTCTGGAGGCTTGTGTGCACTCAGAGCTGCTAGGCACTCTCTTAGGCCTGAAGGGCTTCTCTGCTAAAAGTGGCTCACAACAGTGTTTCAATCTCTGCTAGGCAGAGACCTACAAGCAAAAAAGACTGCCGTTGTACTCCACATAAGATGTGGACTTCACTGGTAAACTCACAGAGTTGCAGCACCTTTCTCCGTGCAGTACTTCACATTCATGAAACTGAGCGCTTTAGCTTTAAACGCCTAAGTGGCTAGAGAAGCTGTTTCCCAGGGAAAACTGCACTTTCAACTGCAGAGGCCCTCTGCAAAGCGTGTTTGTGTTCTAATGTTAAACTGAACCTATCACCAAGTATACAGAGTTGTGGAGGCTTGTGTGCACTCAGAGCTGCTAGGCACTCTCTAAGGCCTGAAGGGCTTCTCTGCTGAAAGTGCCTCACAACACTGTTTCAATCTCTGCCAGGCAGAGACCTACAAACAAAAAAGGAATACATTTGTACTCCACATAAGATGTGGACTTCACTGGTAAACTCACAGAGTTGCAGCACCTTTCTCTGTAGAGTACTTCACATTCATGAAACTAACCGCTTTCGCTTTCAAGGGCTAAGAGGCGAGAGAAGCTGTTTCCTGGGGAAAACTGCCCTTTAAACCACAGAAGCCCTCTGCAAAGTGCGTTTGTGTTCTAACGTCAAACTGAACCTATCACCAAGTATACAGAGTTCTGGAGGCTTGTGTGCACTCAGAGCTGCTAGGCCCTCTCCTTTCCTGAAGGGCTTCTCTGCTAAAAGTGCCTCACAGCAGTGCTTCAATCTCTGCCAGGCAGAGACCTACAAATGAAAAGGAATACAGTTGTACTCCACGTAAGATGTGGACTTCACTGGTATACTCACAGAGTTGCAGCACCTTTCTCTTTGGAGTACTTCACATTCCTGAAACTGACCGCTTTCACTTTAAATGGCTAAGCGGCAAGAGAAGCTGTTTCCTCAGGAGAACTGCACTTTACACTGCCGAAGTCCTCTGCAAAGTGCGTTTGTGTTCTAACGTCAAACTGAAGCTATCACCAAGTATACAGAGTTCTGGAGGCTTGTGTGCACTCAGAGGTGCTAAGCACTCTCTTAGGACTGAAGGGCTTTTCTGGTAAAAGTGCTTCACAACAGTGTTTCAATCTCTGCCAGGCAGAGACCTACAAACAAAAAGGAATACAGTTTTACGCCACATAGTATGTGGACTTCACTGGTAAACTCACAGAGTTGCAGCACCTTTCTCTGTGGAGTACTTCACATTCATGAAACTGACCGCTTTCGGTTTAAAGGGCTAAGCATTCAGAGAATCTGTTTCCTGGGGAAAACTGCACTTTAAGCCGCAGAAGCCCTTTGCAAAGTGCGTTTGTCTTCTAATGTCAAACTGAACCTATCACCAAGTATGCAGAGTTCTGGAGGCTTGTGTGCACTCAGAGCTGCTAGGCACTCTCTTAGGCCTGAAGGGCTTCTCTGCTAAAAGTGCCTCACAATAGTGTTTCAATCTCTGCCATGCAGAGGCCTACAAACAAAAAGGAATACAGTTGTACTCCACATAACATGCGGACTTCACTGGTAAACTCACAGAGGTGCAGCACCTTTCTCTGTGGAGTACTTCATATTCATGAAACTGACCGCTTTCGCTTTAAACGGATAAGCGGCGAAAGCAGCTCTTTCCCGGGGAA
This sequence comes from Fukomys damarensis, assembly GCF_012274545.1. Taxonomy (NCBI): domain Eukaryota; kingdom Metazoa; phylum Chordata; class Mammalia; order Rodentia; family Bathyergidae; genus Fukomys; species Fukomys damarensis. The sequence continues at coordinate 72,950,292 of NW_022900936.1, read as the reverse complement.
AACTGCACTTTAAACCTCAGAAGCCCTCTGCAAAGTGCGTTTGTGTTCTAACGTCAGTATACAGAGTTCTGGAGGCTTGGGTGCACTCAGAGCTGCTCGGCACTCTCTTAGGCCTGAAGAGCTTCTCTGCTAAAAGTGCCTCACAATAGTGTTTCAATCTCTGCCATGCAGAGGCCTACAAACAAAAAGGAATACAGTTGTACTCCACATAAGATGTGGACTTCACTGGTAAACTCACAGAGTTGCAGCACCTTTCTCTGTGGAGTACTTCACATTTATGAAACTGACCGCTTTCGCTTTAAACGGATAAGCGGCGAAAGCAGCTCTTTCCCGGGGAAAACTGCACTTTAAACCTCAGAAGCCCTCTGCAAAGTGCGTTTGTGTTCTAACGTCAGTATACAGAGTTCTGGAGGCTTGGGTGCACTCAGAGCTGCTCGGCACTCTCTTAGGCCTGAAGAGCTTCTCTGCTAAAAGTGCCTCACAATAGTGTTTCAATCTCTGCCATGCAGAGGCCTACAAACAAAAAGGAATACAGTTGTACTCCACATAAGATGTGGACTTCACTGGTAAACTCACAGAGTTGCAGCACCTTTCTCTGTGGAGTACTTCACATTCATGAAACTGTCCGCTTTCGCTTTAAAGGGCTAAGCGGTGAGAGAAGCTGTTTCCTGGGGAAAACTGCGCTTTTGTCCATTTGTTCATAGGTTTGGTTCAGTTCTTTTATTTCTTTGTAGAATTTTTGTAATGGTTCTTGCTATTTTTGAGAAATCTGTCTTTTCATGATTGCCCACCACAATCCTATCTTCTAGATCTGATATTTGTGCAAAACAACAACAAAAGTGATGAAAATCATGAATGCCCTACATAAGAAGGAAATAGAATCCGTGAAACAGATTGATACATATTTAGGATAATAAAAATCCCATTGAAAATGTACATTGCCATGTGAACCAAGGCGAGGACAAAATATCAGATCTAGAAGACAGGATTGTGTTCAGCAATTGTGAAAAGAAAGATTTCTTAAAAATAGCAAGAAAAAAAATCCTAGGGTTAACACTTGAAGCCATAGTCTCAGGCAAAGTTTTCCTGAAAAGGACTTGAATAACAAAATCAATAATAGCACAAATCAGCAAATTAAACTTATATTAAATTAAATTTTTCCACGTGGCTCGAGAAACAATCAAGCGTGAAGACACAGCCTATATAATGGGACAAGTCTTCGGGAGCTATGCATAAAGTTAATTTCTACAGTGTGTAAGAAACTGAGAAACTTAAATCCCCCAAATCAAATATATGAATCAATAAATGGGCAAATGAACAGAAGAGGCATTTCTCAAAATAAGAACTACAAGTGGCTAAGAAGTAAATTAAAATATGCAACATGTTTAGCCCCTAGAAAATGCAACACAAAAGTATGTTGAGATTCCATCTCACCTCAGTCTGAATGGTTATCATCAATACAATAAACACAATGAAATGCTATTGAGGATGTGTGAAAAAATGACTTCTAAACTGTTGGTGGAAACATAAATTAGTAGAGTGTATATCAGTGTGTGGTTTATTAAACAGAGCTGCCATTTGATACTGCTATACCACTCATTGGCATAGACCTGAAGGAATTAAATCCACAGACTATAGGAACACCTACATACACATGCTTATTGTAGCACAAACGCAAATAGCCAATGCCCATTCACAGTAAAGAAAATAGGGAATATATACAAAATGGATTATTATTCAGCCATGAAGAAAAACAGAATTATATCTTTTGCAGGAAAGAAATGGAAGTGTAGATTATCATGTTAAGTTTAACACATCACATTTAGAAAGACAAATATGACATGGTTTCCATAATATGTGGACTCTACAAAATGTGATATGGATGTTAATGGGGAATATTAGTACACAAGAGCAAGGAAATAATTAGGAGGGAAATGATGTGTATACATGAGGGTAATCAGTGGGATGTCTTTTGGCCAATGTATGACACACATTAAGCCCTAGTGTTTGTGAAAATTAGATGCCTGTATGCAAGAATTGTGCACTAAAACTGATGGATTTCATATAGCATCATATAAAATGATATAAGATGTTAAGGAGCCAGAAATTGTGAGGACTTGCAAGTGGACACATTTAGGTTTAGAAAGGAGAAATGCCACCATGTCTGGATCTCTCAGGACCATTTTCAGTCATGATCTAAAAGCCTTAAATTATTTAGGAGAACAAAAATATCAGGGGTAGTAAGCATAGATGATACAGACATCATATAAGAAAATGCAAATGAAAAGGATAACTTCTTTCAAGTACTTAAGCTAAAATCAAATTTTATTGCTTTCAATTAGTTTGTAATTCAGAAAATTGGGCATTTCTGAAAAAAAATAAAAGCATATGTTTAAATTTGGAGTTAAATGACCTAATTTTAAAGAGTATATTTTCCCTAAACTTCTGTGAGTAAGTTAGTCTTAACATATTCTCTTCTGAAAAAGCCAAGTTCATAGTGGGTGTTATTCTGATAGCACACATTATATACAATCTTAGATTATATTTTCATGTTGGTATTACACAACACATTTTTTCTCCTCTGTTAACATTCTTGGTGGGTGGGTGTATGGGCTCTTACACTGCTGTGACATCAACCCCGACCTCTGTAAGTTAAAGGATGAGAAATTTACCTTTGATTACGGTTTCAGGGGTATCAACCCACGGTTATTTGGTTTCAAAGCAGAAACTTCATAGCGGAAAAAAAGTGGTGTATGAAAGCTGCTCTCTTCTTGGTGACTGGACAGCATCCATAGTGGAAGAGTACCTATGGGTGGGACTCCTTGACCCCCTCAGACATAAGCATGGGGTGATTTACTAATCTACCAGGCAGCTGCCAAAGCAACCATGCTGACAATTGGGATTAATTTCCACAATGGACATGATGATCCACTTTTGCTCAGCAATGTACATTCACTACAGGCCACCTCTGAGGAAACGATTGTCCTGTTGTCAGGTGAGACTGGGGAGGGTCATTTGAGATTCACGCAATGCAAGGAAGAGACCTAGAGTCATGGGAGTGTCTGGTTCAGGAGCTCAGCTGCTTTGCATCTCTCTGTTTAGCTGCACCCACTGACAGTAGTCCTCAGCCACCCAGCTGCCTCCTTGTCTGCTCAGCCTCTGCACTCACTAAGGAGATGTCAGCTGTAACCTCGTCTGTGCAGCTCCTCCTGTGCCTGTGCCTCCCAGTCACTGCACAGCCTCACAGCAGTCCTCAGCTGCCCAGCCTGTGCAGCAGTCTAGATTTATGGGGAAGTACACAGTAGTGGCCATGTGCCAGGGTCGCTCTTGTTTGTATAAGTTATTTACACTGAGAATGTGAGGTGCACTTGTGATGGCATCCTACTGATTACCCCCATGGCCTGAAATCACCCAGAAATTATGCATCCCCATAGCCATCTTGGGCTACATTTTTCCTCCAATCCACCCCTTCAGGCTATAGGATGTGGTTGCCTACTGGGTGCACGGCCCCACAGGGCTGAAGCTTGAACTCAAATGTGTAGCATGTTATAATTGAAATGGTTCCCACTAGAAAGCATTTCAGGTACACTTTGTGGGATCAACAACTAGCGAGTGCAGCATTACGTTTCAGGTCCTCCAGATATCCTCCTATTCAGGCATTTTGTCCCTGACCACAGTCAAAATTTAAATGCCTGCATGGTCTCATTCACAGATGCAATAGAGTCCTGCAATTTATAACCTAGGTCTGGACAGTCTGGTTCCACTGGCGAGCCTTCATTTTCTGAAACTGCTGGTCAGGGCACAGTTGCCATCAAAGTGTTTACAGCATGTCCTTCAGCCATCTGTCAGTTTTCTCTTGGTTTATGCCAATCATGAGGAGGTCGATCCAGACTTGGTTGTAGGTCACTCCTGGCCCCTTTTGCTCAGGTTTTTGGGCTTCTGACTCCTATGGCCTGAACTCCTTGCTCTATTTCTTTGCCCTTCAGCACTTTCCATGGCTGTACCACTGCTGCCTCCTTTGCCCAGCTTTGGGCTTGCTCCCACTTCCATCTTTGCTTTTTGACTCCAGATCACTTCAAATTCCAGCTGCCTCAGTAGCCCTGGTTGAGCTTCTCCCAGCCCTCAGTGGCTAACTGGTGTCATGGCAGCCCCCAGGAATGACTGTCCTGTGTTCAGCTCCCACAATAACTCATACCAGTTTTGCGAATGCCTGCCGCCTGATTATGGTGTCTAGTTGTTCGCTGGAGTCTCTCCAGACTATCCTTGATGATACTGTAAGCCAGTCTTTCATCTGTGGTCTCTGATATGATGGGCTGCTTCCTTTATAGTGCAACCAGCCTAGGCTATGATGCAGGGCAGCCTCCTGCTGTGATTCAGACCAGAATTTACATTTTGTTTGCAGCTCTGGCATAGGCTCCATGTTCAGCTAAAGCCTAGGCCATGGGCTCTGCCTAGTCCTGTCCATCGCTGCTCTTCTTTACCCTCATGGTCTCACTGGGTCATGGCTCACCTTGTCATTTTCTGTTTTACTACCAGATGAGCCTTCCAGAATGAGAGTAGCTTGGAATCTTCATTCCTTAGCTACCTGTGTTGGTAAGCTCTATTATCTCTTCACTTTGCGTGCTTTTAGGCCAAAATGTGTGAGCAGCATGCATCTCCTCTTTCAACTCCTTGCTGAGCTGCCTCTTCTTATTGAAGTTTATGTCTTGGATGAGGCTGTGATGTATCCTGTTGATGACAGCAATTGTCCTGTCACCAGTCAGGGTGAAGAGGTTTGCTCAAGATTCAGGCAGCCTGGAAAAGTGACATAGAGCAAAGTATCTAGTTGTCCTTTCTTCAGCTGCTCAGCAGCTCAGCTGTGGTGCATCTCTCCATTTAGCTGCATGTACTGGTGGCAGTCCTCAGCTGCCTAGCTGACCCCTTATCTGCCCAGCCACTCTTGCAGCTCCCAGCCCCTAAAATTCTCTCCGCAGTCCTCAAGCTGCCAACCCCACATAACAGTTTAGATTTACAGTAAAGTATGCAAAAGTGGCTAAGTGCCAGATTCAACCTTGGCTATGTAAATTATTTACACAGAGACTTCAGGGGCACCTGCATTAGAGATTGAAGTCTTGTTGACTCAGGACTTACTCCCCCCTAAAACTCCACACCTTAAACTATAATGTAGCTGTGATGGGCTTCACTCTGCTCTGCAACCATAACAAAATATATATTTTTTGCTTCATATTTTTTCCAGTCCAGAGAAAAACTTGAGAATTTCAAAATGTAGACTTTGGTCACTGTACCCTATAATAAGGAAAGAGAGAGAGAGAGAGAGAGAGAGAGAGAGAGAGAGAGAGAGATTATCAAGAAGTTATTTTGCCTCTACATTTCCTGGAAATCCAAACCCTTCTTTCTTATGGTGCAAGGTAGAAGCTGTGTTATTTTTACTTGGTTAGCTAATGGCCAAAGATGCTGAACATTTTCATTTACTTATTGCTCATGTGTTTATTCTTTTGAGACATCTCTTCCTTTCCCTGCCCATGTCATGGTGGAGTCATTTATTTTAGGAGAGGCCCAATTTTTGGAGTTCTGTATGTGTTTTACATGTTGCTCACCTGTCTGAAGAATAGATGAAAAAAAATTTCAATCTGTAGGATGTCTCTTTAAACTCTTTATTATTCTTCCCTTTGCCAAAGATTTTTAATTTAAGATACTCACTTTTATCAATGCCTAGTATTATTGTCTGTGCAATTAGAGTTCCATCTTAGTTACTTTCCTGGTCACTGCATCACAGTACCCAACTTTAAAAAGGACAGGTTTATTGTGACTCACACTTCAGAAATTTCATGCCATGTTTAGCAGGCTGAAACACAGAAATGGCATGATGCAGGGGCCTAAATAGAGGAAAGCTGTCCAGAGTATGGTGGGCAGAAAGCACAAAGAGAGAAAGAAATTTTTTGATACCAGTGGACTAGGTTTGTTGCTGTGAATATAACTAACCATGTGATTCTGAAGCTTTTGGAACTAGCTCATAGGAGGATGAGTTTTGATAAGTTTGGACACGCTGGCTAAATGGTTGTAAGCTACTTGATATGGGACACTGATCAGCTAATTAGCTTGCTTGTATCAAAATCTGTTTTAGCCATTTTTCTCATTGCTGAAAAACAATACCCAATGCCCACAACTTGAAAGAGGAGAGTTTTATTGTGGCTCCAAGTTCAGATATTTCAGTCCAGTTTTGTGGTCTTCATAACAACAATGAGGGGCTCAGTGGTGCCACACCTGCCTTGAAAGCACAAGGATTTGTGTTTGATCCCTGGTACCACAAAAAGAAAAGAGAGAGAGAGAAAAAAATAGAAAAGTGGTTAAAAGCATAATGGAAGAAAAGAGGTGGAGAAAACGTGCTCATATGAGGGGACCCAAGAGCGAGAGAGAGAAAGAGAGAGAGAGAGAGAGAGAGAGAGAGAGAGGGAGAGAGAGGGAGAGAGGAGAGAGGGAGAGAAAAACAGAAGAGAGATGCACCCTTTCAGGTCTTGTTCCCAAGGTTCTGCACCCTCAACCAATTTTTACCTCCTAATAGCAGGCCTGCTGTAGCGGCATGATGATCCAATATTCTTCCAAAGGCATGATCTATGAGAGCACGTGACTCAGGGGACATCCAAATATAAACCATAACAGCTTTTATACAGAATATCCTTGCTTAGGCCAAATTTACTTTCCTGTAGATTCTGCATTTCTATCTTTGTATCTAGGACTTTTTAAAACCTATTTTAATTTCATTTTAGTGCAGGGTGAGAAATGTGGGTCCAGATTTTTTTTCTTCAAATATAATGGAGAACAACTTTTCCCACCACCATCTGTTAAGAGACTATCTTTTCTCTAGCATTAGCTGTTGGCCCGTCTGTAATAACAATCGGATGAGTGAAGGTGCATGGGGTAATCTTGGTTAATGTATCTCTTTCTGTGCCAGAACCATGCTGTTTTTATTATTGGAGTCTTGAAGTATAACTTGAAGTCTGGGGTTGTAATACCACCTGCTTTTGTCTTTTTGCTCCAGGTTGCTTTTGAAATTCTAGAACTCTCTTGGTTACATGTAAATTTTAGGATTGCTTTTTAAGTTTTGTGGGCTTTTGCTGCTTTGGTATTTTGATAGAAATTACATTGTCTATATATCATTTTTGATAAAATGTCCATTTGATGGATATATTTCAGGCCAAGAAATAACAGGGAATGAAATTTTACAATCTACTGTCCTCTTCAATCTTTTTTTGGAGTACTTATTTGTTCCAGATTTCTTTTAGTTCCTTACTTATGTTAACATATAGGCATATAATATTTTTAAGGTAGCCTATGTGGAATTATTTTAATGATTTTTTCCCAATTCGTGGTTTGTGTATGAGAATACTATCATTTATGTGTTAACTTTTCCATTTTTTCCCTTGCTATATTGGTTTATTAGCCCTAAAAGCACACTTCTGTGATTTTTACAGTCATTTATATAAGGGACCATGTCACCTGTTAATAAGGATAGATTGAATTCCTTCTTTCTTAATTATATCCCTTTTATTTCTTCCCTTACCCAATTTATTTGACAAATGTTTTGCATTGATCATTCTAGTATTTATGGTAGGGAAAAAAAGGTAATTCAGCATGGCCAATACATCTAAGTGTGCATCTAGATTTAATGTACTTGTTTTATGTTTTCTGTATATTTAGTCCAACTTCCTGTTAAGTAGTTTTTAACAGCTCCTTCAAGAAAATTTTTGACTTTATTATATTTTTTTAATTTCCCTTTTCTGCCTTGTAAATTTCTGACTCTGTTAGGCCTTTACACACAAACACACACACACACACACAAACAAAAACCAGGAAAAACTGGGTAACCAAACTCACTTAAAACTGTATGACTAATACTTGCAAATAAGTTTAATATATAATAAAAGTTGGCATCTTAAAGTTTTGTGTGATTAATGTTAATATATATATTTCAGTGAGTTTATTTTTTGGTATATGTTATCCTCTAAATTTTCCACTTAAATCAGCTTTAACAGAAATGAACACTCATTACATTAATCCCATATTGTGTGTGTGTGTGTGTGTGTGTGTGCACTGGAGTTCAAACTCAGGACTTTCTGCTTTCTAGGCAGCAGGTAGTGCTGCCACTGAGCTAAATCCCCTGACTCTGACCCCAATATATTTTTAATCACAGAGCTTAACTGTGAGCTAATTTAAATTGATTGGTATGAGCAAAAATGTCTTTAAAGTGGGTGTTATTTTTCCATCCAGGTTCTCGTCAATCAAGATAATATTTATCTTAAAAATTATTTATGTGAATGTAACACACACTTTTTTCTAGTGGACAATAACAATATATTTTCTTGGGTTAAAGATTATACATATAATTATGACTTGATATATATGACATTCATGCTATAGTTTGATTCCCACGGGTCATCTCAAATGATTGCTTAAATGAGAAAATATATAAAGGTCTAATATTTATATATTATGCATTCCAATATTTAAATCATCCACTACTAAATACAAATTCAAGTATTCTTGGCTTCTGAAGAATTATAGATAATATATTTGGTTTAATACATATGTAGTTATAAGTTAACATGTTTTAAGATTGCTTTCTTAACTTGGATGAGTTACATTTCTCACCTTAAATTTTATAATAAAGTAATTAAAAATTTATTTTTGCCCTCAGGGGAAGCAACTGACCTGAGAAATTACTGAAAAATCTCTCCCCCATGCATGGCTATAAATAGCTGCCTAAAACAACTTGCTTCAGTTTTCTTCACTGATGAGTGGCTTCTCACATTTTACTCCAGAGTCTAATGGAACACCACCCAGCATATTATTAAAAATTATACATATAATATTCATTAGATATTACACATATTTATATATGCATGCATTAGCAATAATGAAACATGAAGTGTTCTATGTCCAAAGCAATAAGGCTTTCTTAATTTATTAAATAGGTTTGGTTAAACTTACAAAAACTAGGTGAAAAATGTTTTATAGTTTAGTAGGATAGTTTCATGTATTTCAGCTTTTTGATTACTTTAAAAATACTGAATTTTGGAGCTACTCCTATTTCCTAACAGGGTTAATATAATGAGTGTTCATTTCTTTTCTTTTTTTTTGGTACCGGGGATTGAACTCAAGTCCTTGTGCTTGCAAGGCAGGCCACTGAACCCCTGAGCTAAATCCCCAGCCCAAGTGTTCATTTCTGTGAAAGCTGATTTAAGTGGAAAGTTTAGAGGATAACATATACCAGAAAATAAACTCACTGAAGTATACATATTTAAGAACTATTCCTACTCTTTACCTCCCTAAAATTCATTCTTCAGTCTTGGGGAACGGAGACACAGTCTGGCTGGCACGTAGCAGCACGAAGTTACATCTGTTCTGTGTCACTAACATGAAAATTACACCCTTCAGATTCAGCGGGGAAAAGTTCCTCTTTGCTACATGGACTCTTCATTTATTTTCCCTCCTTGCTGTAACAAGTTTGAGGCCATGCCTTTTATTTAACTACTATTTAGAGAAGTGTGGGGAAAATTAACTTTCGTTTCAACCCTCCACTTTAAAGGGGAGCCAGGGGTGGAGGCACGGTGGCTGGGGCAGCTTCGCATAGACGGGCAGCCACTGAGTCAAGGTGAGTGTCCCACCGGACCTGCGCTCTCCAGCTTCCCATCCCACCCCAGTCACCTGAGGTGGTCTCAGGCCCCAGTCCCTTCCCTGTCCCAAACGGGGAGGGGGGCGGCACTGCCCTCCTCCCACCATGGCTCTGAAGAGAACCCACGGGCATTGAATGATCTGGTTCAGGACCCATCAGCACAGGGCTCACAGATCCTGTTGGAGATGACATGTTCCACTGGCAAGCTACAATAATGGGGCCACATGACAGTCCCCCTTGGCAGGGGGGGGTATTTTTCCCAACAATTCATTTCCTAACAGATTGCCACTTCAAACCACCTAAGATTGCATTTACAACAATAATTTATCATCCAAACATTGACAATAATGGCAGCATCTGTCTTCATATTCTATGGGCACAGTGGTCTCCAGCAATAACTATTTCAAAGTACTCTTGTCCATCTCTTCTGTGTTGTGTGATCCCAATCCAGATGATCCGTTAGTGCCTGAGATTGCTCAGATCTACCCAACAGAGAAAAGTACAACCGAATAGCTCACAAATGGACTCAGAAGTATGTGATGTAATTAAAGAAATTATTGGATAACCTCTACAAATAAAGACAGAGGAACTCTGAAAGAGAAAGCCCTTTTGATTTCCATTGGACTGCTTTCTGTGAGCCCACAACTCATTTTCCCCTGCTCCCATGTTTACCTGACACAGCAGTGCTGCCTGTTGTACCTACTTGGAAGCAGCAACCTAGAAATACTGCACTTCTGTACCAACATCTCCTCCTAGCAGAGAACTATGTGTGTGAAAAGCCAGTTCTTCAGGCATAACCTAGGTGTGAGACTAAAAAGCTTTCTTTATTGACTTAAATTTGGATAGCAGCAAAGTGTGAGGGGTGGTGGGTACATGTGTGTACTTGGATGGGGAAAAGCAGCACTGGCCTGTAGGAGGTGTTTTTTTAAGTGAAATGCATTTAAACTCAAAACAGTTATGAAAACCAAGGTAAAGAATATGAAGCTGCTACTGTATTCATTCTATTGCAAAGGACCTACAACTTAGGTGAAAGTTAGGACCAACCAGATTAAGGTCCACCCACATACTGCATTTTAAGGTCTAAGTTTAACTGGTCAACATTTAAATGGATTGGAGCTATTAGTACATAAAGTCTGATGGGCTTTGTTCCCAACTCTTTTACATCTCTCTGCCCCCAACTTTTATCCTTTCAGTCCCTTTCTTTCCATATTCTTTGGTTTAGATGTGGCTTCTCAGTTAATACATAGCTAATAGCTCTTATTTTTCTTACAATTTTAACTGCCTAGGTCTATTTAGATGTGACGGTGAAAATATATTTAATGGAAATACTTGTGTATATTTAAAGACCCAATTGCTCCTCTGGACCTTGTAAGTTCAAGAATGATTAATCTGTGTACTAAACTGATTACTGTTGTCACTACATTAAAAAATTATAGTGGTGCTGATTTGCTAAAATATAACCCAGAGGTGATGTTTTGGGAGCAGACACTGAGTTACACATAATCTTTAAGATGTGTAGTCTAGGATGTGCTTCTTGAAAGACATAGAGAAGGAAAGAAAAAGAGAAAAGATAGACCCCTTTGAGGATTCCACAGTCAGAGAGCAGCTGCAGCCGATCCAAGGGGAGGTGCAAAAGCCTCTTCACAATAGACGTTAGAAGAGGAGCTAGACAAGAATCTGGCCCTGCATGTGCGAGCGCAGTGCCCTGGCCAAAGGGAAGTGGGCAGACACCGGTGACTTCTCCTGGGGGGACTGGCTGGTTGAGGTCCCATGCTCTCCATCTTGGCAAGGGCTTTCTCAGGAGCCAGTGTCCTCGCCAGCAGGACCTGTCCCACCTTCCCTCCCTTCTGAGAGTGGGCAGCCTTTGACAGACGCCTGCATTGCGCACAACTGGGAGGGCTCCTCTCTGGCCCAGGCTGTGCAGCCCAGGGAGGTCTGGGGTGAGGTGGTCCAAAGTCTGGCTGCAGTGGGGTGAAGGCTTCGTGGAGGGGCCCTGTGGGCTGGGCCGAGGGCTCAGCACAGAGGCACCTCCTGCATGGTGGCGCCCTCTGTTCTGGGAGCAGGACTGGGTCAGGTCATCTGGTCTCCATGGAGACCATCTGTTCCTACACGCATGTGCGGCTGGTTAGAATACATCGGGCCATTTGCGTATGCGTTGCAGCTGTCAGGCATGTCAGCACCCAAAGATGACGGGTGTGTACAGGGTCCTCTAGGGTTGTCACTGAGTGACTTGTTTCCAAAAAAGTGGCTCACCAACTAAACATTACCAGTTTCTGAGTTGCTCACCTCTCCTTCCAGAGTTGGATTCCACATTCATCTCTCTTGAGCAAAGAATTGAACAAAATGAGCAGCAAAAAATTTTTTTATTCAAGAAAGTAAAAGTCACGAGTGGGAGAGAAATTGGCTCTGCCAAGCAAGCTTGGGACAAGTAGATAGAAAAAAGAGAGTAAACGTGAAAATAAAAGTGAACACTGCCTCTGGGAAACAGTATGGGCTTTCATGAAAAGTTATAGTAGCACAAGTTCCTCGTGGCTGTTTTTTGTTCATGCTGCTCAAATCATGAGGAAATCCATGAGAACTTTTACATCTGGATAATGAGATTCCACATATCAAGCAGAGGTCAGGTCTAGGCAATCCTATCAAAGATCTGCTGGAGTTCTCTAGGGAAGTCCACATGCAGGACTTCGGGAATTGTGCTGTGCTTGTGTCCAGGATCTTATTTTAACAGGTCACACCTATTTCCCCAGTCAGCTTTGCATTGCCCTAATTGCCTGTCCTGGGGGTGGTTTGTGTCCAGGTTTCGATTTTATATTCTCCTGTCCTGTGGTGTACCGGCTGCACACACTGGCTGCAGGAGCGAGTTTCCAGAGTCAAAAAAGCAGCAACTATTCCCTGTCCACAGCAGCAGCCCAGAAGAGTATCAGGGCTGGGGACAGAACCAGTCTAATACTGACCTTGGTGGCTGGCAGGGTCTGATTGTCCCTCCCTCTGCTGTCAACTCCTCCTGACAGTTTAACTGGACACCTAGGGATACAGCAGCCCTTCCTTGGGCTCCCCAGAGTCACCTGATTGGCCTCACCAGTGCAGCTTTTCTGCCCGAACTTAGAGCTGTGGAGCCTGTGGGTCTCTCGGTGCTGGGTCCCACCAGGCCCAGGCCACTGTCATCCACTCCCAGTTTTCCAAGATAACACATATGTTGGGGACATTATCACCTGGGGTTTGCAGTCCCCAAAGCCAATGCAATGCATCCCAAGGCATCAGTCCCATTGGTCAGGGCACCATCCCTCTCTGCCCATCCAGGGAAGAGGTTCATGAGGCAGATGTGTCCCCTGACAGGGGCACACAGTGGTGGGGGAGAAGCTGTCCCAGCCATCTGAAATGCAGGGATGGCCTAGGGGTGGACTGGATTGTATAACCATGCCTGCTGGGAGGAAGGCTGTGCTGGACATCAGGGCACTGGCAGAGGAGACACAAAAGGAGGCAGAGCCCGTGGCCAGTGGCTGGGCTCTTCCATCTTCCTGCCAGAACCCTTTTGGCAATTTTCTGCTTGAAATTTTTTCTGTGCTTTTAAATACTCCCCCAGCTCCACCCACCACATGATAGGCATGTGCTCTGCCACTGAGCTGCTTCCCCAGCTGGCCTCTTTTTTCTATTTACCTTTTTGGCGGGTTAGAATAGGTGAAGTGGCAGTTTAACTCCCTATCATCCTCACTGTCCCCTTCCTAGCTCTAGGTGACTGACTCTGAGGCCCTCAGATTAGTAGGGCCATGCAGTGCTTGGCCATTTGTGCATGGCACAGTGTCCTCAGGGTCTGCCTGTTTCCTTCCTTTTTAAGGCATCGTGACAGTGTTATATCTCACATGCTGTATTCTATCTCTACCTTTGTGCTGTCACTCTGGCGGCAGGGAGCAGCTGTGTGAACAGAGTCCCCAGAGCTGGTGACCACTCAGGTTGTAGATGTCCCCAGTCCTGTGCATCACTCTGCTCTCCTGCTTAGCCTCTGTGATGCTGCTGCCATCCCTGGAGTAGACTTTCTTGGGAAGAGTTCTATCAACATTTGGAGAGAGTGAAGGAAATTTTTGTATTGGGAGCCTGGGACACTAGAACCACTGCTCTTAAAGCTGCATTGTGGTGTTACACCAGGGTGTAGGTGGCTCTGGTTCTGGCTCAGAGGGGACAGCGCTGGCTGCTTTCATGTGCCCAGCCCAAAAGCCCTTCAAGGGCCACTTCCCTGATGATCAATGGGAAGGATCATGGAACAATGAGCAGATGTGGAACTGTTTGAAGCCACCATTTACAAAAAGATTTTTCCACTATATGCAAAGCACTGAACATTTTTTGGAGCAGCATTTATTCAGGATGATAGTTCTTCATTGGTGAGTTTATGATCACCTTGGGAAACATTAGGAAAAATCTGCCAAGTATTGCTTGTATTCCTGGTCCTTTTTAATTTTTTTTTTTTTTAACTTTGAGTCAGGGTCTCTCTAAGCTGAACTTGGAGTCCTCCTCCCTCAGGCTCCCAGGCAGGCAGGATTACAGGCATGCACCACCCACAGCTGTAGGCACCATAAACATGGGCACAGGTGTGTGTGAAGATCTGTGGCCTGTGTTTGACATGGCACCTGGCACCCAGAAGTGGAGCATGAGCCTGCAGCCAGCCTCACCTGCTCTGCCAGCCTTGCGTTCATGGGTGGCTGTTGGGGGCCAAGGAGAGTGGTGTTCTTTCCACTCTGAAGCCAGCACCCCGATCACAGGTTAATGCACCATGTGTGCAAGAGCAGGGCAGAGAATGACTAAGGGGGTAGAGCAGTGAGGGCCTACCTGGGACTTCGCAGGGGCCTGGGCCACCACAGGCTCCACCTGAAGAGGGCTCAGCTATTGGGGGTCTGTCCTTGGAAGTGGGGTGGACCTTCTGGTCTTCTGTCCAGACAGCCTTGTGGGTGGCCCAGCAGAGCCCTCAGGTGGTCTTCATATGCGCATGCAGTGCACGTTTCACATGCATCACACACACGTTTGTCTCCTCTCCTTGCCAGGTCCTGTCGCTGGCATAACCCCAACGTGGCGTCCATAATCATTTTGGCAGGAGGAAAAGCCCAGGTGTCCTCTGGTGAGCATGAAGACTGTGGGTTTGGGGGCTCACCGGTGTGTCGCACCAGCTTCTCTCAGCGGCGGGGTGTGCTGGGTGCTCCCCTCCGTGGCCTGAGCCCAGGTTGCAGCAGGGCAAGTGGCAAGCAGGAGGGAGAGGCCGGCCGGGTCTCCCCATATCCCGCTGGCCCAACGTCTGCATTTCGGTGGATGACTGAGCTGCTGGAGATGCCCACCAGGCAGGCGTCCCCACAGCATCGTGATGCGATACCATCGCAGTGGGGTTGCGTCAGCATGAGCATCTAAATCTCTGGCCAGATTTCTAGCAAACTGGAGTTTTCTCTCAAATGGCTATGTAGGATAAAACCATACCAATGCAAAAAGTCAGGGCCCAGGTCTTCTGCCTCTGCGAGAGGATGCAGTGAGGACTTGGGTCAGGTCTAATCCTGACCCTTCACCCCTGGCCCCACCCAGCCCTAGCAGGGTGGGGGATGGGGGACCTGCAGCCACAGGGCTCTCCAATGTGGCCTCCCTGAACCTTTTTCACAATAATTAACACCAGCCAGACTCCCGGGGGGAGTCAGGTGAGGGACAGTGCACAGCCCCTGAGGGGCACACCAGATTCCATCATGGCACTGAGGATGAGGGGAGTCTGAGGTGCCATCCCATGTTGTTGTTCGGGATGCAGAGGACAGCCAGAAATAAGGAATGTAGTTTGCGGAGGATTAGAGTGCTGAAGCTCTCACAGGCAAACAGCAGCCAACTCTCACCAACCTGTTTTTCTGAGATGCATGTGTAATACTTCCATGAGAATAAACAATTAGTTCCTTACAGATTATCTCTAGCAGAGCATTAGAAAATATATTTTATGAACATCTGGCTCTATATATTCATATACTTTTTCAAAACAAACTGTTCCCAGGATGTTATTGGATTGTTCTCAAGACTGTTCACAGTCTTGACCTTTTTAGTCTTGGCTCCGTGTATGGAAGCACGACTGCAGATCCTATTCCAATCCATGTCCCAATGTAACCTTCTCCTCTACAGTCCCAGGGCAGAGCTGCCCAAGGAGATGAGGTGATGGGGTCCTAGGACAGAAAGGGACATGAGGGGTGATCTGGTTGACTATGGCTCATCCCCCTTGAAACGCGTGCTGACGTTTCATCCCCATCATGAGATGTCAGAAGTGGCACTGTACAGGCCAGCATCACTCCACCTTTCTGCGTGGCGAGTGGGCCATGGGTCATCTCATGGGGGCTACCTGGAGGCCTTGGCTAAGTCTGGCGCCAGGCGAGTTCCTGCACCTCCTCACACTCTGCCAGCAGGGCCACCATCGCCGAGGGGCTTTTCAACTCCACACCAGAACCACGAATCTGAACAAATCTCTCTTCTTTATGAGTTACCAAGTCTGTGATACTGTGCAATTAGCAACCAAAAATGGAGTAAGACAAAAGGAAAACAACTCTAAATAAAATGTGTACTTAATAACAAAAAATACTGAATTTTAACACTTAAATTTTAAATTTTTGAGCATCTTTATAGTTTATAAAGTGTATATTCATTATGGGAAGTTGTTACATGTGCATGACTCTTTATTCCTTTAGTATCTTTTTCCCCTACCCTCCCTCCTTTCCCCTTCTTCTCTTGGTTTCCTTTCCATATCCCAAAGATCCATCTCGCTATTTCCTAATATTTATCTTTTATTTTGCACTTTATTTATATTTTGGGCTTCTCATAAATGAGAAACCATGTGAGGTTTACACTTGAGCATCTGATTTATTTCACTTAACATTATGGCTAAGTGTTAAAGATTATTTAATCATTGATGGTATTTTTTTTTTTTTTGTACCAGTGACATTACACTTCAGAGACAAGTGTGGTGCCACTGAGCTAAAACCTCAGCTCGATATAGAATACTTTTAATAATCAGTTATAACTGGTTAAATGTACAAGTATTATCTAGTTTATTACATACTGCATATCTAGGACTAAAGGTACATATACATCTGGGGAAAAAAATAGTTTGTGCCTATAAGCTTTAATGTTAGCTTTATATGCAAAGTAAGTAATAAGTGTTCTCTTTTACATAATATACATTACATCTAGACGTGAGACATACAAAATGATCACATTTCTTAGCATTTCTTTAAATTTGGCCCTGCCATTTAAAACAAAGTATTTCTATTGTATTTAATTAAGTGTTTTCTTATTATCTGCGATACATTTGTATATTGGGTAATAATTTTATTTGTTGTAATTAACACTATTTCTTACACTTCTAAGATATTCTATATTATTGTTAGTGAGGTTATACCATGCACACCTGTTTTAAAAATACCAATTTGAATGTAAGAGTAAAATCTAATTAAAGCTATGTAAAAAGATTTCTATATACTTGTAATGCTAATTATTGATAACTTCTAGGCATAAAAAATAAGTACATTTATGTTATTCAACTATAAAATATCTCTAAAATACAATACTTAGAGTACTCCAAACTGGGCTAACAGAACAGCCAATATTTTGACCCTTACACTCCAAGTTCAGCCAGGACCCAGGACATGTCAGGCCTCTCCAAAGGATCCTACTACTCTGATGAGTCACCCAACCTCGTGAACAGGGAGTTGTTGGACCCTAGAGGAGAGGATTCAGACATTTCACAATGTATTCAAAGGAGGGTCACTAAAGAGAGAAATATCTGCCATGATTGCCAGGAAACCTATATGATCTGGTAAGACCCAGTGGTTATAAAAGAAGAGATAACTTCATTTAGTGTATTCATTTGCCACTGTTATCATTAAAGTATGAGTACTTTAAATTTCTTATAAACAACAACAAAAAAGTCTATATATGCACTTACATTCCAGCTGTTGTGTGTGGATAAACATATCAAAATAGACTTAAATGGCAAATGCTACTAATTTCTATCATGTTTTCAGAACCACTATTCATCAATATCCTAATTACAATTTCTGACTCCTGCTTAATAAACATGGTTAAAAAACAGTGTGTCAGTAATGCTAATGTTCTTGAGCCATTGCCAGACTAGCAAAGGAGTATGATTCATCAAACAAAATCCATCTCCTTATTAGATCACTCAGGTTGAGAATTTTTATCCCTGGCTATACAGGATAAATGTCCTTCCTCAGCCTGAAAGAGTTACAGAAGACAAATCTGCTGGCTGTTTACACCACTTAGAAATAAAGACTCAAGGGGGCTGGGGTTTTAGCTCAGTAGTGACACCATGCATGGTCCTGTGTTCAATACCCAGTTATCCCCCCACCATCCCAAAAAGAAATAAGGAATCAAAGTCTTCAGGGGATATGCTAGATGAAATAAAGACATGTTAATAGGAGATAAGTAAAAAGGAAAAAATACATCTTCATGACACAAGCCCAGTTTAAATTCTTTTTCTCTTTTTGAGAAACACAATAATTCTGGCTAGTTCCCTTTCACCTGAGAATAAACCATGTGCTTTAACCTGAAAATCAGCCATTCTGCTTTGAGTATACCATTATCATGCTATGGGTGAGCCATCCTCCCCCAGTTATCAAAGGAAAAGGACACTATAAATTGTCAAATATCACAGATTTTCACTGATAAAAATATATAACAATTCCCAGTGTGAAAGTGTAGTGCATCTCTTTTCTGAGAGCCTACACTCCACTCTTGATTATGTACTACTAACTTTGTAGCTAGCCCTTTCTGTGCCTCTTACTGATGTATCCTGAAAATTATTTTTGTGTAGAGGGAGTCAGTAAAACTCCAATCCATGTTTAAGGTTGGTTAGGATCTTCTCAGACTCAATCTAGTAGCAAGTCTGTTTGAGAAGAGAAAGAAGACTGGGGAAAAGAGGGTGAAAGGCAGTGATAATGTGTATAATCAAAGTATATTATTTGTGTGTTTCAACATGTCAAAATGAAAGTTTCTTTTTTTTTTTTTTTTTTGTTCTGGGGATCAAACTTGGGCCCTTGTGCTCGCAAGGCAGGTGGTGGATCCACTGAGCTAGATCCCTGGCCCTGAAGCTTATTTTTTGGTAAAACATGTGAACCAATAAAAATATTTTGAAATGATATGTATAAAAAATGTTAATTAGCTTAATATTGTCATTCAGTAATCTAACCAGTGAGGATTATAGAAACCCACTCCCAAGCACTTTTTGGTCTGGAAAAATAGTGTTTTTTTTTTTTTTTTTTTTTTTGTTCTGGGGATCAAACTTGGGCCCTTGTGCTCGCAAGGCAGGTGGTGGATCCACTGAGCTAGATCCCTGGCCCTGAAGCTTATTTTTTGGTAAAACATGTGAACCAATAAAAATATTTTGAAATGATATGTATAAAAAATGTTAATTAGCTTAATATTGTCATTCAGTAATCTAACCAGTGAGGATTATAGAAACCCACTCCCAAGCACTTTTTGGTCTGGAAAAATAGCTCAGAGAAATAAGAATTTTCCCATTAGACTTAGATGAACACACACACAAATATTCCATGAAGAGAAGACCAAGCACTCCCCAAATTTCCACTGTGTGGCTTCAACATGGTTAGCGAAAGTGATTGCCAGAACAAAACAGCAATTAACAAAGTTCCCAGTAGTTTCTCTTCTTCCTCCAAGACTGTGGTCTTTGGGTCATTCTCACCCTGAGTCTATCAAGGCCCCAAGCCATGAGTCCCGACTTCCTATATGGCAATATGGTGTAAAAAAGGACAAAAGACACAGAAACAAGGTTTGAACAGAAAGTGGTGTCTGGGGTGGCCTGAGCTGCTCTGGGCAAAAAAGACAAAAGACACCAAAGACCTCCAGAATGTATTGCTTACAAGCATGGGAAAAAATAAGGCAGGGTATGTGTGAGGCATCTGGTGATAGCAATTGTCACAGGCAGGGCTATAAAACAGGACAGGCATCCCTGAAGATCAAACAAGTGAAGGAAGCCACAATTCAGGGAAAGGAATTTAGTTGGAGTCATTAAAATTTTAGCTGGAAATTATCTCAACAGTGTTCTGCAGTTTCACAGACCAGGTCTTAGGCCTTTAATGCTGCCATTGGCAGGGGAGCTGTGCTTGCCCAGCCCTGCCATCTGACATGCCCATATGAGACACACAGTTTCAGTCAGACTCCTAATATAATACAGCCAAATCATGGGGAAGCAAGGAACCTTTGCCACTTACAGGCTGCTAGTAGACTGGCTGCCCACTATATAAGTCAGCTCATGACCCCTGCCTTATTGTCATTCTAAGACCAGGAAGACCTGATGGGAAGACCCTTTCTAGTTCAGGAGCCAAATTGGCCACCTTTCATCATCTCCTGTCCCTCAGCTTCTACTCATCTCCATTTTTGGCTAATGACTGAGATGTCTGAAGAAGTTACACTTGGGGCTTTTCTCCTACTTCAATATTCCTCTCAAATAAATTCATGTCCTAACTCAGCATCAAATTTTTAAAGCAATGTCAAGAAACAGTCCAAGGATGATAACTATCACACCAGAGATAGCTACAAATTGCCCCCTCTGGACCCCAGCCACATTCACTTGTGTGTGCCACTCTGCAAGGACTACAGTAATGTGGGCATGATTTGGAAGACAGTGACTTAGTGCTGGCCTTCAGAAGCCCTTGGATCTGAACACAGATCATGGACTTGACACTCTACTTCCCAAACATATAAAACATTCAAGGCATTTGGGACTGCCCTTGAGACAAAGAAGGGACTGGAGACAAGGGAAGTATGTCTTTTCCCATGCACAAACCTTGCACATGATTCTCCAAGACCTTCTGAAATAACACAGAGGACAGAAAGACAAGGAGATGCAGGTGTATCACTGACAAGATAAGGCTTTGGATGAGACTGAAAATGAAGCAGGAACAGGACAGGATACTGGGTGCCACAGCCCAGAGGGGCTTGAGGGCAGAGCAGTTAAAAAGTTTGCAGACCTCAAAGACTTCATGGATAGGCCCTGGGTTCAGCAGATCAAAATAGTCCATCTGTATCTATTTCAGAGCCCCCAGCCCCACACTTACATTTCTGGCTTCTAGGTTGTTTTTGTGTCTGCACAATTCCTGTACCTCAAGGAAGTTACATAGCAAAGGAGTCTGGGACTCTCGTGCCATTACTCAGCAGGTGACACTGGGTTTAAAGTATGGCAACAGGAAATGAAGGCTCCACATTATGGATCAGCCTGATCTCCCTCTCTCTCTCCTATGCACAGCTCATAGAGCCAACCTGCATCTCTCCATGGCTGGTGCTCAAAAATTCACCCTCAGATCTGAAGGACAGGAGATGTGATCCCATATCTGACTGTGATGAGCAAAGTGACACATCCAATTGAAGACCCTGCTGTGCCCAGGGTTAATCCTGGGGTGCTGAAATGGTCCATCTGGGGACAACTGCTTTTAAGACGAACTTGCTTCCAGCTTTGCAGATCAGGCACCTGCTTTCTAAGGATATTTAGTAGACCTTTCCTTCTTCTCTCACCCGGAAATAGAGGAATAAGTGTGCTCAGGTTTCTAGACTATGTCCTGGGGAGGCAGCAGAACTTGCAGGAGGTCTGCCTAGCAGATCAGGTCTAGCAGAGGACATAGTGTGGGATGTCACCCTTGAGCAGTGTAGGATGAGGGAGCTGGATTAATTGCCAAGGCTCTCACACTTTTTTAGTGAACTAGGCATTTTCTTACTTTTTCAAGATTGGCGCTGGATCCAGGGCATTTGTACTCAGCCACATCCCCAGCTACTCTGAGACAGTATTTTGGGATATTGTTAAGTTGCCCAGGATGCCCTCAAACTTGTACACTTGCAATCTATTGGTGTCAGCTTCCCATAGTGCTGAGATTATAGGAGTGCACAACCAAACCTGGCTTTGACCCATTTTACTAAAACTAAAGGAAAACATAAAAACTAGGGAATATAATTATTAAATAACATGTTCTACACTTATTTGGCAGTTAGATCATAAAGTACAATGGAAAGGGATGAAAAGCCACCTGCTTCACCCATGGTCAAAGGAAAAACCCACATTCAGACAGTTAAGTTTTATCTTTTCAATGTACCAGGCAAGATTGACTGCTGAAATGATGTGCTACGGTGAGTCAGGTCCTGGTGGTCTGCAGCAAGAAGTAAAAATGTTAATTCTGAGAGCTGACCACAGCCTGCTATTCCATTTTCTCAGTCTTAAAATTCAACTTTCTCCATCCTAATATTTACTAGAGGAACAACTTTACCTGGGATCACTTTAAATTCTCACGGAAAGTGTCAAATGTCACCCCTTCCTCTAGAAGCTACATAATCTATCAGCCTGACCACAATTTTTTATGTATGCAAATTATAGATTGGTGCCATTAAAACTATGCATATGAAAATCAAAACTGTGTACAGAAATGCCCAGGAAAAATAGGGTCAATACCTCAGAAAGGAGATAAGCACTCTGGCTGTGGCTTCTGCCTTCTGCATGACTTCTGCATATGTGTCTCTAGCTTTCCACCACTCTGCAGCTTTTCAGTCCCCACTCATTCTGTTGGGGTTCTCTCCAGCTAGAGGCCACCTACCAGGAAGACTGCTGCCCTGAAAGCACCAAGGGAAATTCATTGCTCTTTCTCTGCAGTTCCAAGTTTGGTCTCATCTTTCAGTTATGATTCATCTACATCACAACAATATTTATGGATAAATTATGAAAAGAATGTTGAATCCATGTCTTTGAACATCACTTTGTGTCACTTCATGATTCCTATTATGTTACCTGATAAAATAGAAAGGAAATGCTGAGATAGTTTATGTGGATTTAAACATGGGAGAAGAGAAATACCTTTGAGAATACAAAGACATCTACAAGCAATGCCTAATATGTAATCAAACTAGTTTGGGATACAACTTATTAAACAAACTCTCCCGTTGCATCTGCCTCAGTACTTCTCTCAAGGTCCCAGGTGATGCTTGTCCCCTGGTGCTATCTGCCTAAGGATGTTTGTGTTCTCTTTGCCATTTGAAACTGTCCCTCTGTTTCACCTCCACTGCCATTCACCCACCTATTCTTTTCTAGAGTAAATCCTAATCTTCTTAAAAATGCATTTTTCCTTTCACAAATTTCTACTTGTTCCAGGTTTATTCCTCCTGAAGTTCAACCACACCCCATGTGAATCCAAGGTATTGCCCTGGTGCAAAGATAAAATGTCCTCAAGAATCTGTGCTTCAGACATGGGCATGGAACAGTGGTTGTTTGGGGGACTGCACATTGTATTTATCATCTGTCAGGTTAATCAGTCATATGTCTTTTCCAGACAACTCTGATCTAGTCTATTTTCCTGTTGTTTCAAGCCAAACAGACAGGAGTTGTGTATCTCTTTTAAAATAAGAAATAGAGTAGAGCACCATTATCCGATGGGGATATGTTTCCATGTACCCCACGTATGTTTCCAACCAAAGATAGTAATAAAACATGCACATACGTAAATGCATATAGCATTTTATATTTATATACACCTATGGAAATTTTAATTGATAAATTTAATTGATATATTAGATTCATATTACTCAATATTGAAATGGTTATTAGAAAACATGGTGTAATCAGTGCCATGTGAAGGTGCTCTGAATATTGTCTGTTATTGTATTCACCCTTCTTGCCATGGTGTGATATCTACAATATCTACATAATTTTTTTTTGTTGTTTTTTTTTACAGGGAGCGGGCGGAACCGGGATTATACTCGGGTCCTTGCGCTTGCGAGGCAGGCCACCGAACCACTGAGCGAAATCCCCGGCCCTACATGATGAGTTTAATTGAGATAAATAATGGATCATAGTGGCATGAGATTTAATCATGTTAGTGAAAATGGCACCATTTCAACCTTGCCATTTTTCAAAACTTTTCATATTAGGTGCTGCTAAACTGGCAGACTTAACATGTAGATAAAGTGGGAGACTATGATGACCTTAGGTGCTGCCACACCCCTGGACACAACTACTGGACTTACAGGAGCAAAGCTTGTGCCTCAAAGCCCAGGCAGCTCTGCACCAAAGTTTTTGAACCAAAGTGAATCTGATGTTCGCTCTTTATCCACTGAACTCATGTTTTGATCATCGCATGCTTGTGCTGCACACTGTGGCTCTCTGTCTCCAGAGTTCCAATGTGGCCTCATATGCATCATTTGGGATTCACTGTACTGGAATCAAATTCTGTGGATTTTCTTTAGACACACAGGAAGGACAATGAATGCCTTATACACTTGTATATTCAGGAGGCTGCTATTTATACATGAATGGCTTAACTATCAGAGGTATCATTTAACCTTTACTTTTGTAAGTAAAAAAGATGAATGTCTGGAAAGATATTTTACAAGTGAAAAGAGAATGAAGAAATGTTGAAAGGGGGAGAAAAGTCATGGGAAGGTAAAATAAAAAGTTCAGATGTGCTGTATACATGTGCAACTTTCTGACAAGTGTAACAAGTATACACTACAGACATATTAAAAGTTTTAAGATGTTTTGATGTTAGACTGTTACTCGTGTCATCAGCGTGACTTGATGGAGACATGCCGTAAAACCTGTGCCTGTGTGTGTCCTTCTAGAGAATATAATTAAAACATGGGCCACTGATCTGAGTAGAAGATAACTGTCATAAAGAAAATGGGTGTCACCTAAGAGACTCTGTGCATTGTCACAAAAAATGTGGAAGCAAAGCTTCTGCATACTGGAACTGTCTTAAACAGGTGTGATGTTTGGTGCTGTCATCATCCCAAAATATCAGATTCCAGTGCTCAGCTCCCTTGTGGGTCTTCAATGCCTTCCATGAGGACATTGATTGATTTACTGTTTCATCTTGTTCTTAAGCTTCTGGCTTCTTTTGAGCCGTCAGTGGTTCCCAGGTTGAACTTCTTAGGCACCCATTGTAGGAGTATTCAGCCTCTGATTACATGAGGACATTTAAAAAATCTTTCATGAGAAAAGTACAAAAAGAAACTCATATACATGTGTATACATGCTTTACTGAGCACTCAGACTACCAGCAATGAACCCAGGAGAGAAGGTGATGACCTTGGTGTTATGTGCCTCACCACCTCAATAAAGTTGAAGTGGTTACAGATGTTCCTTGAGGTACAAAGTGGAAATATCTGAGCAAACCAAAAAATTGAAATATAATGAATATGCATTTAATATACTGCATCTAATGAACATAATAGTGTTCTTGCTATATTAACATGTTTATCATGCTTCTACTGACCTGTATTTAGGAAGTATAATCTAATATTGAGTTCATTTCATAATGAAATATTTAAAAAATATCACTTTATTTATTTATATATTGGTACCAGAGATCAAACTCAGGGCCTTGTCATATAATTTATTACATAGAGTACACAGAAGGGTACATGCTGACGCTTTGTATCTGCCTGCTGACAAATCAGGGCTCACAGCTGCTGCTCAAAAGAAAAAGTGAGTGTTGCTACTCTAAACAAGAATATGCATGGATCACTGAAATATGGTATCTTCACTCTTTTGGGAAGAGAACCACAAAGGAAACACTACACTGAATGGAATCACTACTTTTAGTTTTTTGAATACTTTGTATACTGACCTCCATAGTGGTTGAACTATTATTACATCCCACCAGTGATGTTGAATGGTTCTTTTCCCCTGCAGCATCATTAATTTGTTTTGACTACTTGGCAATGTGATCTTTTTGGAATGAGATGGTGTCCCAATATGCATTTCTCTATTGGGATAAAAAAAAAAAAAAGTTCAACATTTTTTCAGGAATTTACTGGCAATTGGTACTTATTCTAAGAAATGTGTATTAATTTCACTTGCCTTTATCTATTCAGATATTAATTATCTAAGGAGTATCAAGCAAAATTTTTCACCAACAGTAGGTTAATTTTTCATCCTTTTTTCCCCCCACTTCGAAATCTGTGCAGAAGTTTTAAAGCTATATAATCCTTTTTGTTTGTTGGGTCATCCTACTCTATTTTCTGTCACCAGTATCACCACTGAAAAAACAAATTTTGTTTCTGTGCAGGACATGGAATGCCTGCTTCATTCATGTTTCAATGTTTATGTTTTACTCTGGCTCAGGCTTATATATGACTGCTGTAAAAAATTTTTCCATGAGAAGAGTATTTCCTAACAAAATTATGATTTTCAAGTTTTTTTTTAAACTCTATCCTGTTTTTGACTTAAATTTCTTTCTTTCCCTAAACTTCAAATGCAGGTATATAGACAATTCTTTCATCTCTTGCTAAGGCATCTAG
Organism: Fukomys damarensis; assembly: GCF_012274545.1. NCBI lineage: Eukaryota > Metazoa > Chordata > Mammalia > Rodentia > Bathyergidae > Fukomys > Fukomys damarensis. Next base: position 72,924,305 of record NW_022900936.1, on the reverse strand, counting down.
TTAAGTTGTCCCCCAGAGTTAGCTTCAACCATGATTATCCTGTCTCGACCTCTTCTGATGCTGGGACTAAAGAACTCACATTTGGCTTAAATTTTAACACTAAAATAAACACTTCCCAGCCCGATTGTTTAAATTTAAGATGACCAAAAATTGCATACTTTAGTTAATTTTTATGAGAATAAAGAGGAAATAAAGATAACAATTTTATCAAATTTATTCAACACAAGAATTGACTACTTAAAATGACACATGCCCGAGCAAGGTCAGGATAGTCAGTACATAAAAAATTGTGCTGCCCAACTGATGCTCAGGGAAAACTAAGTGGTCATGAGAAAAGGACAAACGTTAATGTGTAATTGTATAAAATGTAAAATTTTGATACTGGGGAGTAAACCTAGGAGTACCAAAGCACTGGGCTACATCTGCAGAACTTTCACATCTATCTTGAGACAAGGTGTCACTGTTGGGTAGGCTGGACTCAACTATTTTTCCCTCTTACTTCTACCTTTTAGGTTTCTAGGGTTATAAGCATGCGTCAGCAGGGCCAGCAAGGTTTTTTTCATAGTAAAATAATGGGAAAGAAAATGTGCTCAGTAGTTTCAATGTTGTATCACTGGCTGTGTAGCAATACACACTGCATACGGTGATGGCAAGAAGCAGAAATGACCACACATAGTAGGGTAGAGTGACACTGTACTCTGCAGTGTATATCCCATGAATGATACCAGGTATTTCAGATAAAAAGACATAACCTTAGGTTATATTACACAACCCATAATCTATGTGTCTAAGCATAAATAAGGCTAGGACAACTACACTATGGGTATTTAATGCATTGCTCACTCATGTTACCATGATACCATAGGTTTGTAAAAGTGTAAACTCACCAGAAACTGACTGGCTTCATGTATGAAGATACTGTGTAAAACATTTTATAAATCATACATGTGTTTAAAAGATACTAAAAATAAAGGTCAAGCCCAAATGGGACTCATGCACACATCTTGGCCTGGTGTATGTTTGAAGGCAATCATCACATACTGCAAACCTCAGACAGTGGTCATTAGGAGCACTGAGAGACAGCATTGTATAAATGTCTCAAAACTTGGTAAAACAGAACACAAATATGAATTACAGTAAGTTAGTTAATACACTTTTTACCAACTGATACCTCACATGAGTTAAGACTTCCTTCATGTAATTACTTCAGCTTGCTAGGAAAAAACAATGATTACCAAAGACAGAATGGCACCACAGCTTCAGGGAACAGAATACAGGTATTTATCTGGAATATTCGATAGCAACCACTCTCCCCAAACAGCTCCACAGCTGACAAAAATTCCTTTGAAAGTGTTGCTACTGATTAATCAGACCACCATTTACATTTTCTGGAGACATTACCGTAATTCGTGATATCATCCTGGAGACAAGTCATGGTCCTGCTGCCCTGTGGCAATCAGAAACTCACAGCAGAATCATTTATTTTTGGTACGTGTGATGGAAAGATTAACCCTAAACTAAAAGTCATTGAAAGATAAAGGTGAAAAAATGTTGATGGTAAAAAAATTTATGTAAATGATATTGGCTTCAGCATGGAAGTAAGCAAAATTAGACACACGATATAACATATTGATGTTGGAATAAGCAAGTATCTTCTGACGACATAAAAAACATAACATTTGCTAATCTACAAGTTGTGAGAAAACAACTTTGTAAAACACATGCTCACAAGTCTCTGAAAATATACTTTAATATTATCTATAGCATCAAATTAAAAAACATCTTGTTACACAAAAAATGCAACAGAAATGTAAAACAGATGTAACAAAATCCCAGCAGTTCACAAAACCAATTTAAAAAATTAAGTTTTTAGTACCCTATCCCTTCCAATTTTACAGATAAAATAACTACATAGACACTAACCATACTTGAAAATGAAAAGCTTCTTTTTTTCTCATTGAGTTTATTGGTACATTTTAGGTATACAGTACAGTCACATTCATCATTGGGATCTTGTACCTAAAAAGAATATTTCAATTCTCCATGTTGAGACACTACAAATTAAACAAACTCAAATACAAAATTATGTCAACTCAGTATTTTTACATTAAACCTTATGCATAATCTAGATACATATACATGATTTACTGAAAACCACACAATGAATGTACATTTGGACATCTCCACCTGGGATTTGTCTTTTCCAAAAAATGTGTGAAATGCTGACACCAAACAATGTAAAAATTATTTCAACAGGTCTCCATTACATGACAAATTTTCATAGGATTTTGAAAATAGGCTTACATACAAGTTTTCTCCCCAGTGAGACTTTCACGCATTTAAAAATGTGTATGGACTGACATCTTTCCCACATTACTCATGCACATGATTTCTACCTCATGAGTTTTCATATCCTTGACGATCATCTGTGCTGTTTTTACACACTGCTTACATGCACAGGATTAATAGCCAGTGAGCTCTTTCATGTATTTTATATGCACTGCAGCTGCTGAAAGCTTCCTTTAGTTTCTTCAGTGAGTTTTCATCTTTCAAGTGTGATGAAAACTTTCCTGCCTTGCTTACAAATAGGATTTCTCTCCAGTGTGAACTTTCATGTATTTTACAATATCCACATGTGCTGAAAACTTTCCTGCAGAGCTTCCATAGTTTCTTCCCCCTGTGAGTTTTTTCATGTATTTGACAATATTTGTTTCCTCTGAAAGCTTTCCCACATGAATTGCTTGCAGATTTTTCTTCCAGAGAAAACTATTTCATATGACAAGCATCAGATGTGCTGCATATTTTTCCACATTGCTGACATACATAGGCTTTCTTAAATAGGGCAAGTCCTTCCATGTCTTTGACAAGGTCTGTGTGATAAAAGTATTTCCACAATGTTTACAACACAGGCTTTCTCCTCAGTGTTAGCCCCTTCTTGACTTTGATAATGGTTCTGCTGAAAGTTTTTTGACATTGCTTACATACATAGGGTTTCTCCCCAGTGTTAACTCTTGTATGTTGGAAAGTCACTCTGGTTATTGAAAGCTTTCCCACATTGCTTACATACACAGGGTTACTTCCCAGTGTGAAGTCTTTCATGTCATTGAAAAGCATCATGTGTGCCAAAAGCTTTACCACAGTTCTTCCATAAATTGGGGTTCTTCCCAGTGTAAACTCTTTCATATATTGGGCATTTACCATGTCTTGAAAGCTTTCCCACACTACTTACATGTTTCTCTCCAGTGTGATATCTTTCATATATTTGACAATTATCACCTGTGCTGAAAGCTTTCCCGCAGTACTTGCATATGCAGGGCTTCTCCCCACTGTGAAGTCTTTTTTGGCAATAATTATGTGTGCTGAAAGTTTTCCCACATTGCTTACATACAGTTTCTTCCCAGTGTGAAGTATTTTATGTTTTTGGCAATAAACATGTCTGCTGAAAGCTTTCCCAAATTGCTTACATACATAGGGTTTCTCCCCAGTGTGAAGGCTTTCATGTATTTTGCAACTGTTGTGTGTGCTGAAAGCTTCCCCAGTGCTTACATATGTAGGGTTTCTCCCCAGTGTGAATTTTCATGTACTTTACAAAAATTCTGTGTCCTGAAAGCTTTTCCACAGTGCTTACATAATATGGTTTCTGCCCAGTGTGAATTCTTTCATGGCTTTGACAATGCCTACATGTGCTGAAGGCTTCCCCGGTGTTTACATATGTAGGGTTTCTCCACAGTGTGAGTCCTTTCATGTACTTTAAAAACACTCTGTGTCCTGAAAGCTGTCCCACATTGCTTACATACATAGGGTTTCTCCCCAGTGTGAATTCTTTCATGTACTTTAAAAACACTCTGTGTCCTGAAAGCTATCCCACATTGCTTACATACATAGGGTTTCTCCCCAGTGTGAATTCTTTCATGTACTTTACAACCACTCTGTGTCCTGAAAGCTTTCCCACAGTGCTCACATACATATGGTTTCTCCCCAGTGTGAATTCTTTTATGGCTTTGACAATTTGTACGTGTGCTAAAAGCTTTCCCACAGTACTCACATACATAGGGTTTCTCTCCAGTATGAAGTCTTTCATGTACTTTACATTCACTCTGTGTCCTGAAAGCTTTCCCACAGTGCTTGCATATGTATGGTTTCTCCCCAGTGTGAGTCATTTCATGTACTTTAAAAACACTCTGTGTCCTGAAAGCTTTCCCACATTGCTTACATACATAGGGTTTAGCCCCAGTGTGAAGCCTTTCATGTACTTTACAATAACTCTGTCTCCTGAAAGATTTCCCACACTGCTTACATACATAGGGTTTCTCCACTGTGTGAAGTGCTTCATGTTTTTGGCAATAACCATGTGTGCTGAAAGCTTTCCCACATTGCTTACATACATAGGGTTTCTCCCCAGTGTGAAGCCTTTCATGTACTTTACAATCACTCTGTGTCCTGAAAGCTTTCCCACAGTGCTCACATATGTAGGGTTTCTCCCCAGTGTGAGTCATTTCATGTACTTTAAAAACATTCTGTCTCCTGAAAGCTATCCCACAGTGCTTACATACATACGGTTTCTCCCCAGTGTGAAGCCTTTCATGTACTTTACAATCACTCTGTCTCCTGAAAGATTTCCCACACTGCTTACATACATAGGGTTTCTCCCCAGTGTGAAGTGTTTCATGTTTTTGGCAATAATCTTGTCTGCTGAAAGCTTTCCCACATTGCTTACATACATAGGGTTTCTCCCCAGTGTGAAGCCTTTCATGTACTTTACAATCACTCTGTGTCCTGAAAGCTTTCCCACAGTGCTCACATACATATGGTTTCTCCCCAGTGTGAATTCTTTCATGACTTTGACAATTTGTACGTGTGCTGAAAGCTTTCCCACAGTACTCACATACATAGGGTTTCTCTCCAGTATGAAGTCTTTCATGTACTTTACATTCACTCTGTGTCCTGAAAGCTTTCCCACAGTGCTTACATATGTATGGTTTCTCCCCAGTGTGAGTCATTTCATGTACTTTAAAAACACTCTGTGTCCTGAAAGCTTTCCCACATTGCTTACATACATAGGGTTTCTCCCCAGTGTGAAGCCTTTCATGTACTTTATAATCACTCTGTGTCCTGAAAGCTTTCCCACAGTGCTTACATACATAAGGTTTCTCCCCAGTGTGAATTCTTTCATGTCTCTGACAAGCACTACATGTGTTGAAAGCTTTCCCACAGTGCTCACATACGTAGGGTTTCCTTTCAGTGTGAGCCTTTTCATGACTTTGATAATGACTGTTTCTGCTGAAAGCTTTCCCACATTGCTTACATACATAGAGTTTTCCCCCACTGTGATTTCTTTCATGGATCTGAACATCACTGTGTGTGCTGGAGGATTTCAAATTTTTCTTATATACAGAACCTTTATCTTTCACTTGAGTTCTTTCACTAAGATCAGAGTAGGATTTCCCACACTGATCACATTCACAGGGTTTCTCTCCATCCTTTGACTTTGCATGCTTCTGAAGGGACTGTAAATCACTGGAGTTTCCTGTATGTTGATTACCTTTATATACCTTCTCTTCAGATCCCAAGTGTTTATATGGCTTCAGTGCAGTGTGAGCAATGATAGGCACAGTTAGTGACAAAGGCCCAATCAGAGCCTGCCTACAAGCAAGGCTTTCAGCTGGTGTTAAGTCAGCTTGTTTAACATTCAAATTAGTATCTGGATTGCAAAGGAATACTTCTTCATGTTGATTCCAAGATTTCCAATGATAGCATTCCACTACCTCTTTGTTTCTGCAAAGAAAAAAGTAACAGTGAAGTGGGTCTCTGTATTATTGATTTACCAGAGCAAGTTTTGCTTTGATGCCTGCTAAGAAATTTTGGAAATGAATTCACTGACTGCCTTAGAGGATACCTTCAAAACAGCCATTCCCTACTAGTCAGCCATAAAGAATTTGAAATTAGATTCATTCATTGGAAAATGGATACATATTGAGGATATACTCCTAAGTGAAATAAATAAGTCGCACATGTATAAATACTGAATAGTTTCTCTTTGTGAAAAACTATAATAGTACATAAGATCCTAATGATATAATTGACAATGTGAAATAGGAAGAAAAGGGCTAAAAGTGTAGGGAAAATGGGAAGGGTGGGGGAAAGGTAATAAGGGAAAAGAAAAAAATAGGAGAAAATGAAAAAATGGAAATAAAGTGTTTCTAAGTGGGGAGGGGAGGAGGGGGTGAAGGGAGGGCACGTACAAGGGGAAAAAAAATGAGAAGAAAGACGTGTCCTGTAAAGGTACAAGATCCAAATAATGAATGTAACTGTACTGTATACCTAAAATGTATCAATTAACTCAATGAGAAAAAAAAAAAAAAAAAAAAAAAAAAAAAAAAAAAACATAAAAACAAAACAGCCATTCCCAAAAGGGTGGTATTCATTTGGGAATTTTTAAGTTGGTACATTTTGCAATACAGAATATTTAGCTTCATTTTGGGTAATTGTTAAATATGTGTAACACATACTGATCATTTTCATACCTTTCCCCCATCCCTCTTCCCCTTCTCTCCTTACCCTGTTTGTCTTTCCCATCTCCAAAAACTCAGCTTTTCCTTTTTCTATCACCTCTTCTCTATTTTCTGCTTAATTCACATTTTTTGGTCTTTCATATAAGAAAAAGCATGTGACATTTCATATTTTATGCTTGAACTATTTCTTTTAACATTTAGTGACGCGGACCCACTTATTTCTTTTGGCAAATGACATGATATTATTGCTCTTTTTGACATTATAAAGTATATTTCCTTTTTCTTTTTGGTGTTGGGAATGAAACACAGGTACTAGCACAAAATTTCCAGTCTTTTTGGTTCTTATTTTGAGAGTCTCATTGATGATTAAGTTGCTCTTTGTGAGCTTCAACTTACCATCCTGCAGAATCTGTTTCCCAGAGTACTGGGTTTATAAGAATGCAAATCACGCTGAGCCTATCAAGAATTTTCTCTATCTGTGCATCCAGTGATGGATACGTAAGCTAATTCCAGGGCTTAGCTGTTATAAATTGAGCTGCTCTGAGTATGGTATACATGTATCTGTATAATGTTAAACCTTCTGAGAATATACCCATTAGAAATATGCCTGATTACACTTTTTGAGACATCTGTGTACTGATCATCCTAGTGGCTGTACTAACATTCCACTAGTACTGTTGGAGGGTGCCATCTAAGAACTTTAAATCATGAATGGACTCAATTCTCTGGAGAATGGCTTGAAAATACCTATTACAACATTAGCATTCATTTCTACTTTGAATACTGCTTCCAGGTTAGCAAGGTTTAGATAATGAATGTCTGCTATTCACCTGGATTCCAAAATAGATATCCTAATGAGGGCTTCCTGTCAAAACTCAAAGTTCTGAATAAGCATATACACCTATATATAATACCTAAATGCAACTACATGCATTTTCATAATTTGATTGTCAGATTATGTATACTGAAGCTGCATACATCTTTGGAGAATATTTATTTCCTGGATTGTCCTGTTTCTGCTCACACCCTGACTCTTGTGGAACATTCATTTTTCTTGTGAGTGTAAATTACCTTAGGCTTCTCCAGTAATTTTTGTATTCTTCAACTTCCTGGTTATCCAAGGTGTTTCCTGAATTGTAGTCACAGAAATATAAGGAGACAATATATTAGTAGATGAAAAGTAATAGAGTCCAATTAGATTCATGGTATAATGTAACCAGGCCTGATATTCTTCAAAATGTTTTCATATTCTTTGTAATGAAACAGCATTGATGAGAAACAAACAGTATTCTCTGATTGTACAAATGAAAAAGTGATGTCATCCTTACCTACAGCAGCCAGGTTCCTAAGGGTTTCCGCTGTCACATCTCTGTAGAGCTTCTTTTGGGATGGATCCAATGAAGACCACTCCTCCTTGGTGAAGTTCACAGCCACATCCTCAAAACTCACTGCCTCCTAAATGATCACACATATTAAGGTTGACACTCACAGCCTGAGATCTCGACTCCTCAAAAAGTTAAAATGTGAGACAGGTGTAGTGATGCAGGTCCACAATCTCAGCACTCAGGAGGCATGAGTTCACGAGTAGCATGGGCTCCACCGTGAGTTCAACGCCAGCCTGATCTAGATAGTTAGACCTTGTATCAATAGAGCAAAAGAAAGCAAAAAGCTGAATGGAGGCTGAATCCTTCAAATATTAATTCCATGTCTTGCTCATCAATTCAATGAGTAAATACATTTTTTCAGACAGCAATTCTGATTCTAAGTTGCCACTCATTGCTAAAGCAACAGCAGAACAGGAGCATTGGTTCTTTTGCTGGATCACTGGAAGTTATCTGTGCACTGTCTCTAAAGCAGAGCTCATAGAGGGAGCATACAAGATCACCCCCCACTGGGGCAAGTGAAAATCTAATGAATGGCTTTGATAGACCATAGGTTATATCTCTTCATTTATGGAATTGAGTCCTTCTTTCTTTAACTGTGTGTAAGCAGTATTTTGAAATATTTTTTTTTCAATACTAGGAATCAAACTCAGGATCTTTCTTGCACATGCCAGGCAGGTGCAGTGCTGCTGAGCTGCATCCCCAGCTGGCATTTTAAAACTTGAATTTGGTTTCACAGAAAAAATAAATAAATAAATGAACATCAAATATGGTATATGAATAATTAAAATGTTAATAGAAAAAGTTTTATAGGAACAAGTCTATGAAAATAAGGAAAACAAGGAAAGGCTGGCAAATTATCTTATCTATAGCTCAAGGTCACCTTGCTCTCAGATATAAGAAATTCTAGGGGAGTATGAAGGGAAGCTGAATAAATTGTATTATGTGCACTGAAAACCAATATATCACAGAGTAATCAGGCACAGAAGGAAAGTTTCAGAGCCAGGTATGATGGTGCACACCTGTAATACCAGCAATCGGGAGGCTGTGGCTGGAGGATTGCAAAGGCCAGCCTGGATTACACAGTGAATTAAAAGCCACCCTGAATGACATAGTGAGACCCTGTTTCAAAAAACCAAGATAAATAAAACTACTTTAGAAACAGGAAATTTCAACCACATGTAGTGGTATATGCTTGTAATCCCAGTACATGGGAGGCTGACACAGGAAGATTGCCCTGTGTTTGAGGCCAGCCTCAGCTGCATAGTAAGATCAAGTCCAGTCCAAAATACAAAGTGCGATCCTGCCTCAAAAGCCTCACCAAAAAGGAAAATTTCCATTCAATACCATCTATGCATGAAATGAGAAGCTTCCATAATGTACATGAAAGACATTCCAATCCCACCTTTCATGAGACTGTGCTATTAGCAGAGAAAATGACAAACGGATCTCAGGAACAGAAGATAGACTACAGTGGGCCCACATGTATGTGGGATATTGATTCTTGATAGAGCTGGTGTTAAAGAACTCGGGAAGAAATCACAATCTCTTTCATTTATATTCATGGAGAAGCAGGTGTATATATGGAAACCTGGGTTCTATAATCTTTTACATGCAATAATTAAGTTACATATTAAAATGGGAAAGGTAACTTTGAATGCCTTGAGAATTCATAGTGAAATAACTTTTTAAATGTGAAAAATAAGTTTTCCTCAGAAGAAAATCAAGTAACTATCAGAAAGAAGTACAAGGAGAAGATGAAATACATGAAAACCATGGCATAAAAACAAGACAAGAAAATATTGGGTATGTACGCAGAATAAAGATTTGTAAAGATCAATGAACACAAACCTAAAAAAATGATTACAGTATAATTAACTCAAGAGAAAACATTCCACTGTGGAAATCAGTTTGGAGATGCGTCAGAGAACTAGGATTAGAGGTTCCACTTGACCCAGCTATTCCTCTGCTGGGTATTTTTCCAGAAGAATTAAAAGAATCATACCACTATATGTGTACCCATGTTTATAGTGACACAGTTTGTAATAGCTAAAACTTGGAAACAACCCAGAAGCCCATCAACTGGAGACTGAATAAAGAAGATGTGGTTTTTCTATAAAATAGAATATTACTGAGCCATAAAGACTGAGAAATTAGAGACATATATAACTAAATGTATACACATTGAGGCTATCCTATTAGGTGAAATAAGTAGGACACATGAGTTAATTCTGAATAATTTCTCTGGTGTGAAAAACTAAAAGTGTAAATAAGGTTCAAATGGTATAATTGGGAATGTGAAAATGGCTGAAGGCGAAGTGAGAAGGGGAGGAGAAAGGAAATAAGGGAAAAGACAAAGTGGAAACAAGTCTTTGTAAATAAGGAAGGGTGAAGGGGGTTAAAGGAGGGCAGGGGTATGGGGAAAAAACAAGAACCAAGACATTGCATCTAAAGGTACAAGATCCCAATGATAAATGTAACTGTACTGTTTGCTTTGAATGTACTAATAAATTTAATGGGAAAAAAAAGAGAAAACACTGAACAAATAACAAGAATCTACTTTTTTTTGATAACATGACTAAAGAAAATGGAAATGTGGAACAACACAATAACGATGTAGATTTATGTAAGAATGGAGAATCAGTTCTCATTTCCTTTACTTTAGTGATTGCCAAAACATACAGGCCAGTAAGTTCTTTCCAATGTCCACAGAATACACTGCGCTAGTTTTTCTGGATATAGATGTGATTCTTTTCAAGTAAACTTGAAATACCCCAAATCACATAACCAATGAAATAGTTGAGAAAGCAAATGGCTCTTGATTACATATCAGCATGTGTGTAAAACAGCAAGAGGAAAAAATGTCCAAAAATAGTTCTCTTTGCAATTTCTATAATACTCACTGAAAATTCCAAGGGAGGAAACTAAAAGTATGTGGTTCAGAGATAGGAAAAGTTGAGAGAGAAAGGGGGGGGGTAACAATCACCTAGATGTTCCTGTCCATTGTCCAAGGTCCACTGAAGAAATTTTATGAATATTCTCATGATATTTACACTGTTATTAGTATTAAGTCTCCTCAGAAATTTTGAAAATAAAATTTATTGCAAAATATTTAAACTCTAAATTATCACTAAGAAAATACACATTAATTTATATCTGTCTGCATTCATATATGAAAAGATCAGACATCCTTCACACCCTGGGCAGCAATCAGCAAAGCAGCACAGGAGCAAATAGGAGAGCCCCACACCCCCAGCAAGCAGTGGTCACACTCTGCACTGCCCACCAGGAGGACAGGTGAGACTATCAGAGAAAGAGAGAATAGACATCACAGCTGATCAATGTCTGTACATTTAGGTTATGGGCCCAATGCTGTGCCCATCTGGACAGAAGTGCTTGTTGTATTGACACTGATGAGGATAAAATACACAGAAAGCTATGCAAAAAGACACACTAGTCTATCAACAATTCAACAAAACCTACAGAAGCTATTTTAATTTGACATTATTCAATTTGTACCTCAAAATAATGAATACAGTGCTCAGATAATGATATAAAGGCAGTTCTCTAAAAACAGTCCCTGATACATATCCTACTAAACAGAGCATCAAATTACATGAGGGAAAGCATGAACATAAAGAGAAATATCACTGATTCAAAACTATGTCTGAAGACATCAAAACAACTCCATCAGTAATTGATAGCTGAAGAAAGAGGAAACATCTGCAAGAGAACAGTTAAAATTAACGTTATGTTTTACGGGGACTGAATGGATACTGCATAATGCTTTAATAACTACCCAGTACAAAGCTCTTCTCAAAACCACAAGAAATACTTGCCAAATATAGCATGTTCAGAGCAACAATAGAAAACATAATTTCTAGGGGCAGTGTAATTAAAGTATGTTGGGATATGTACCAACTCTCTACAATGAATATAATCATGATGTACAGTAAGATATACAGCAATAAAAGTAAAAAAAATGATCAGGAAAAATTTAAAGTGTTCAAAGTAATGAAAATTGTGCAAAGAAGGCTCTCAGACTTATTGAAATGAAATCTGACACCACCAACAGTAGAAACATATTTAAAACACTCCTAAGAGTTACATTAAATCATTTTGAAAGACATATGTTTCATATGCAAGGCTTGATGAAATATTAAGGATTGTATAAGTAAAAAGAAGAAAGGTCACAATATCAGAAATTTAGAAAAATAGCAAAATAAATATGGAAATCACTCAACAAATATGAAATTTCATTGCTCTTTATGTAGCTTATTGACAATAGAGAATTATTAAAAGTTCAAAGGCATTTTAAAATAATTAACATAATCCACTACAATAAATCTAGACAACAAAAAATCATAAAATCCTGTCAGTGGATATAGACAAAACAGAAGACCAAATACTACTAAGTACAGATTTAGATGGAACTTATAAAATTGTCTTTACTTGTATATAACATCATGGCATATGCTGGAAAAATTAAAGTACCAACAAAAATTTAATGGAATTACTAAGACATTATACCACAGAGTACATCCCTAGCATAAAATACAGTAATCTGCCATGTAATTATGTATCTGTTATAAATAAGTACATCATAAATTATAAAATTTACATCACAGCTCTGAGTGACACATGAATGTTAAATGCCTATATGAAAGAGGTTCAACCTGAGATACAGTAAGCCCAAGATAAAAAATCTTCTCTGTAATGAGGGAGGAATACCTAAGAATTTATCAGATTGCATTCTTCATAATATGCTGTTCCCTCCTCACAGATTGAAAATTTCTTCTCTCTTTCAACATTAATTTCCCCACAGTAAAGTTCTCACCTAGAATCACGTGATGGGTAGACTTACTGCTAAATGTATTGGCTCAAAAGATGCCTAAAATATTAGTAAGTCACATGTCTGGGTGTATCTGAGTAAGGCAAGGGGGCATGACCTTAGACATGACCTCTGTTCCAACACCCCTTATCTCACTCTTTCCTTACTCAAGAATTCCCACTGGAATGCTGAAGAGTTGGTGCTAGAAGCCTCAAAGAACTACAGACCAGCACGCAAAGATGATGGCAGATACCACAGCTCCTTCTGAGAAGGGAAGAGAGACTTCCTTTCTTCCCTTGTTATTCTATCTTGGGTACAAGCTTATGGTTGGTGGCAACCACAGGCAGTGTGGGCTTTCCTTCTTAGTTTGTGGCCTACAAGCCAATCATCCACAGACACACCTGAAGCTTTACTAACTTGCTGGTGTTTCCTACTTACAACAGGGACACATAACAATTCATTGTCACAAAAACCTAAATGAGTCTCTTTCTCGAACCATTCCATGCAAACATTTCTTATAAGGACAAATTTTAGTCTGAATACAGCAAGTACTTGCAAGTGAAAAAGCAAATATTTTTCAGTAGAAGCCCCATGTCAATAAGCATTACCTCCACAAGAACAAACCCCAAACCATCTACAGATGAGATACCTGCTTTCTCACACTGAGCAGCTTCTCATGATCAAGAGTCCTTAACGTTCAATATGGATTTAAACCATGTCAGTAATCTGTTTCTTATGAAAAAGCAAAGATGCCCCAAACCATTTTTTAAATTATGTTTATTGGTTTATTTTAGGTATACAAATAGTTGCATTCATCATGGGGATATTGCACCTAAATATGACTTATCTTGGTGCTTGTTTTTTCCCCATTCCCGCGCCCTCCCTTCACCCCTCCACCCTTCCCTGTTTACAAAGACATTGTTTCCATGTTTTTCCTTTTCTCATATTTTTCCTTTTCCCTTTTTACTGTTCCCCTACCTCTCCCACTTTCCCTACAATTTTAGAGCTTTTCTTCCTATTACACAATATCAATTATACACATTGATCATTACCTAAACATTTACTTTTTCACACGAGAGAAACTATTTCCCCTCCACCCTTCCCTGTTTACAAAGACATTGTTTCCATGTTTTTCCTTTTCTCATATTTTTCCTTTTCCCTTTTTACTGTTCCCCTACCTCTCCCACTTTCCCTACAATTTTAGAGCTTTTCTTCCTATTACACAATATCAATTATACACATTGATCATTACCTAAACATTTACTTTTTCACACGAGAGAAACTATTTCATATTTACACGTCTTATTAATTTCATTGAGTATGACCTCAATGTGCATCCATTTAGCTGCAAATGTCTGTAGTATCTTAACCTTTATTGGTGAGTAGTACTCCATGTTATTTTAAAAAAATCTTTATATAATCTTCCAGTTAATGGGCAATCGGGCTATTACAAAGTTCTAGCTACTACAAATTGTGTCATTATAAACATGGGTGTGCATATGTCACTGTGGTGTGATTCTTTTAATTCTTTTGGGAAGATACTCAGCAGAGGAATAGTTGGGTCAAATGGGACTTCCAATCCTACTTGTTTGAAGGATCTCCATATTGATTTCCACCATGGTTGCCCCAGTCTACACTCCCACCAACAATGAAGAAGGGTTCTTATCTCCCCACAACTCTGCCAGCATTTGTTTCATAGCAGTCATTGTTTCTGGGGTGAGGTAGAATCTCAGTGTTGTTTTCATCCATATTTGCTGCTTTTACTTCTTCATCTGAGAAATGTCTGTCCATTTCAGATGCCCGTTTTTGAATTAGGTCTTTATATTTGGAGCCCTGATTTTTAAAAAATATATTCTAGACAGTAGACCTTTGAGGAGCAACTGGTAAATTTTTCTCCACATTGTGGGTTGTCTCTTAGCTCTGCTGGTGATTTCTCTTGTGGTGCAGCTTTTTAAAAAATGGGATCCCATTTTTTGATTCTTTGTGCTAGTTCCCGTGTTAGTGAAGATTTGTTTATAAAGTCTTTTCCTATGCTTATATCTTCAAGAGTTCTACCTATCTTAAAGCAAGTTTAGTATTTCTGTTTTAAATTTTGTATCTTTAATCCACCTGGATTTTAGTTTAGTGCATGGTGAAACACGTGCATCTAGTTTTAATCTTGGCAAGCTGAAATCCAGTTATTTTAACACCATTTATTAAAGAGGCTTTCTTTCTTCCAATGAGGATTGTTGTGTACTTTGTCAAAGATGAGGTAACTGAGTACGTCTGGAGTTGTTCCTGCATCTTCTAATTTATTTCACTGATCCTAGGGCCTATTTCTTTGCTAGTATCATGCTGATTTTATTACACTGGCTTTTTATTATACTTTTAAGTTGGGGATTGTGATATCCCTTGCCCACCCTCTGTTGCCTACAATTGCTTTTGCTATTCTAGGTCTCTTCATTTCCCAAATGAATTTTTGGATTGTTTTCTCAAGTTCTGTGAAATATACTGTTGGGAGTTCAATAGGGATTGTGTTGAATCTGTATAGCAGTTTTGGAAGTATGGCCATTTTCACTATGTTGATTCTTCCTACCCATGAGCAAGGGATTACATTCAAGTTTCTTATATCTTCTTCAGTCTCTTTTTTCAGAGTATTATAGTTCTCCATGTAGAGTTATTTTGTTTCCTTTATTAGACTGATTCCTAGATGTTTCATTTTTAGGGATGCTATTGTTAAAGGGATTGTTTCCTCAATTTCACCCTTAGTGAGTTTGTTAGTTGTGTACAAGAAGGCTTTTGATTTTTGAGTGTTTACCTTGTATCCAGCTACTTTACCAGATCTGTCAATTAAGTCTAGAATTCTTTTGATCAAGTTTTTTGGGTCTTCTATGTAGGGTAACATATCATCAGCAAATAATGGCAGTTTAATTTCTTCCTTTCCTATCTTTATGGCTTTTTTTCTTTCTCTTATCTAACTGTTGTGGCTAATGTTTCCAAAACTACATTAAACAGGATTGGTAATAGTGGACATCCTTGTCTTCTTTCTGATTTTAGCATGAAGGGTTTCAGCTTTTGAATATTTAGTATGATGTTAGCTATTAGTTTTTCATACATAGCCTTTATCAAGTTGAGATAAAGACCACCTATTACAAGAGTTATAGAGAAACATGAATGAAATGTGAATTGTCCATTTTTTCCTGAGAACTGTTTGCTGCCTCATGATTCTAGCTGAATATAATCACAAATTGCTTGGCGCCTAATGACTAACATGTCCTGCTCATTTAAAAAAAAAAAAATTCTCAGGCTGGGGATTTAGTGCAGTGGTTCTACTTCCTGTCTCACAAACACAAGGTCCTGAGTTCAATCTTGGGTACTAAAACACAACAATTTCTTTGACCCCACACCTCCACTGACACAAGTATTCCTTTCTATAATAATTTGTAAGCATCTCAACTGATTTCTTGCTCTTTCACAAAGTACAATTTCCATACATTTGAATATTCCTGAGGCACATCTGTATTACTCAATCTAAATTATCCATTTGAACAGTGTTAAAGGACAAGTGAAGACATTTTAGTTGTACACCAGGGACATACTTGTAAAGTTATTCTAAAGGGCCTGTTGCAGCACAGGAATAATGAAAATACACATTGTATAATGCACAAGAGCTCCTAAGATCTTTAAAATGCATCAAAGCAAGAAGGAATGAGAAAGTTAAGGAAGAAGAAATTAAACAACAGAGGAAGGTGCAGAAAAGTGAGAGGAGAAAGAACAGATACATGGAAAGGAAGGAAGATACATGGAGGTCATGGTATCACTATTAACTACACCTCTGGCCAAAAATACTCTGAGGTAAGAGTTTTATGGGTAAGGCCTTTTTCATGTTGTTCTGATACTTGTTCCTGAGGTGAATATGAGGATATTATGATTATTGTATGCAAGACTTTTGGGGGATCTTGGTTATTTCCAAAATTGGAGTAGAAGTAAATGACAAAGGAAGAGCCAGAGAATTTTTACCACCACAGGAAGATAAAGTGCACTTGAGGAGAAGGAAATCTGCTGTCCCTCAGCAGAGTGGATCCTTCAGGTGGCAGCCACAATAAGAACACAGGAGAATACAATGACTACTAAATAGCTAATGAGACCTGACACATGATGAATGTCTTTTTTACGACAAGTAAACATTCTTTGCAAAATGTGACAGAGACAATCTTGAATTACATTTAGACTCACACAAGGGCAAAACAATTATTGTCACCAAAAGGCTATAACTGAACAAATCTGTCTGAGTTGCTTGGTACTGAGACACAATACCCAACAGCGTAAAGGAGGAAAGGTTCAGTATGTATCAGTTTCAGTCCATAGTTATCTGGTTCCAAGGCAGTGTGGCTTGGCAGTGGGACGCAGCATGCAGGAAACTTGCACTTGGCATGGCATAGTAGAAGCCATCAAGGGAGGAGTGACACATAAGTATACCTTTCTAGGCTACACCCACAGTGACCCTCCGCTTCTCACCAGGCTTTACCTCCCAATTTTATACTCAGCTGTAAACCCACCATCCATCTCATCCAGTCACACACCCATGATCCAGTCACCTCCCAAAAGATCCAGTTAGAGTCCATGATGCTTTTGGAAAACATTTAGATTTAAACCATAACAATATCCCAGGAAAAACTTCAAGATAGTCATAGTCTCAAGGGCTACTGTACATAGTGTATCAAAGACAAGAAAAGGTGCATATAGCAGGCTTACTAATAACAAAGAGGTATTTAGTTAAAAGCTGAAGAACACACTGTGATTACAGGTGCACACCACTATGCCTGTCTAAGCAATAATGTATAAAGAGACGTAAGCTGTAAAAATGTTATGATTTCATGAATTTTAGCCTGTCCATAAATAAATTTGTAGAAATATATTAATTTTCAAATCATATATTAGAAGAGGATGGATGCTGATAAATCAAAGAAACTATCAAATATTGAAGTGTCAATCAAAAATTTCCCTCCAGTGTTTACAAGTGAGTCCTTGAAACTTTTAATATACTGCTCAAGATGAAATTTTGCTCACTATGCAACATATATGTGGCAATTTGCCATGATGACAGTATTTATTATATATAATATATATATACTCAGCTAGGCATGGTCTCACATGTATGTAATCCAGGAAAAAAAATCTTAAGACATTGCTTCAATATATTTTATCAGATTTATGCAATATTTACCTCAAACCAGATAAGTATGTATAAGGAAAGGGAATTATAAGCTCAATATGGCCAGGCATGCAGATTTGCACTACAAAATAAATCATTACCTGTAGGGAGCCATTCTACTTAATTTTTGAGGAAAGGTCATTTCAAAATTAAAGTATGATTGAGGTGCACAAGCTTCAGGTAGTGGCCTGCTGATGGAAGCTGTGAGTAAAGATCCCAGGGCGTAGCGATATGGTCCAGACCAGCACCGCTACAGGAAGATCCCAGCCAGGGATCCATCTAGACCCCAGAGGCTCAGGCACAAAAACCCAACAAAGGGTCAACTTGGAAAATACCTACAAGGGCACACAAGCTTCACTCAGAGGCTCATTCCTATACTTTCTCGGGTGGAGAGCCTAGCCAAAAGCCTGCTCAGAAAACAGGAACTGCAAAGTACAGCCTCCTGACAAAGGACCTGTCAGACAACAGGTACATAGATGTCCCAGCCAGAGGCATATCTAAATACCATCCCAAGTGTGCTCAGGGATCCAGAAGGCCACTACTCTGAACCAAGGAATTGGTGTACTGGTTAGCAGCAGAGAAAAGGCCTCTTGGTTGCTTGTTAAGAACTAAAGAACACTGTGTGATCAAAAAGTTGTTACAAAGGCACAGCATGCTGCATCTGGTGAAATGAGAAGACACAAAAACAAGTCCCCAAACCAGACTTGCAGATCACCTAAGGCAACCACAAAGGGAAATAAGATAGAACAACCTGATACTCAACCACCTGGACTCCCTGGACAGATAACAAAAGAGGACCTGAAAAAAATTAAATCAGAAATAATTTCTCAGATATCAGCAGAGATTGCGCCCACTGTGCAGGAGATGATTAATAAATCTAGAGCAGACATAGCTTTTTTTTAAAATAGAGGAGCTAAGGAATATGATGGAATCTCAACATAGGAAATAAATGGAATCCATAAAACAGATGCAGATTTCCAGGAGATTAAAAACTCCATTGAAAGTTTATGCAGCAGAATGAGCCTATGCGAAGATAGAATTTCAGATATAGAAGATAGGATAGCAACTAGTGACAACAAAAGGAAAAAAAAAAACAACTCTTAAAAATACTAAGGGACCACAAAAAAGCAATCCAACAGCTGTTAGATGATGCAAGGAAGAATAACACAAGACTGACGAGAGTAAATAAAGAAACAGTAGAGAGTGCAGATCACACACACACACACACACACACACACACACTCAAAACTTGCCACAGAAGTAATGGCACAAAAGTTCCAAAGTAGGGGAAAAGAACTTGACATACAGGTAAGTGAAGCATATAGGACTCTAGCTAGCCATGATTAAAAAAAAAAAAAATCTATAAATAGGCATATAATAGTTAAGATTCCAGAATCCCAACAGAACAAAATTCTATAAGCAGTCAGAGAAAAGAAACAAGTCACATACAAAGGAAAGGCCATCAGAATCAAAGCAGACCTGTCTCAATACAATTCTCAAGACAAAAGAGCTTTGATGTTTCTCAAGCCCTAAAAGAAAACGGCCTATAATCCAGACTGATGTACTCTGTAAAACTATCTTTCAAAACTGATGGAGAAATAAGATACTTCCATGACAAAGACCACCATAGAAACTTCATCAATGTCAAACAGCACTATAAAAATTTTTAAACAGTATCTTAAGAAAAGACAATGAGGATCACAACCCAAGGAAGGTCAGAAGAATGAATTTGTCAGGCATGACAAGAAACTAAAGGCAAAGGTGGAATAATTCCAAAAAAGAAAAAGTCAGGATAAATCAATACATATTCATTATAACCATCAATGTTAATGGTCTCAGTACATCAATTAAAAGAAACAGACTGGTAGGATGGGTCAAGAAGCAAGATCCAACAATATGCTGCATGCAAGAAACACAATTCAAAACGAACCTCACATACTGAAAGTTAAAGGGTGAAAAACAATGCTCCATGCAACAGGAACCTGAAAAAAAGCAAAAGATGCTATTTTCTTTGCAGATCGACTGGATTTCAAGCCAACACTGATTAAGAGAGATAAAGGCACTACGACCTTGTAAAGGAAATAATCCAAGTGAAGAGATGACAATCACATATGTATGTACACCAAACATTAGTCCTCCCAACTACATAAAGCAAATACTAACAGGCATGAAAAATCCAAAAGAACTAATACAGTAGTTGTGGGGGATCTCAATAATCCACTGTCACAAATAGATCAACAAAACAAAAAATAATGAAACACTAGAACTCAATCAAGCTCTCAAATAAACAAACAACACAAAATCAAAATATACATTCTTTTCAGTTGCACATGGGTTGTTTTCCAAAATAGACCACATACTCACTCAGGACATATCTAAGTAAGAGCAAAGGAATTGAAGTAATCTCCTTCACATTATCAGACAATAGTGTGATGAAACTGGAGATCCACAGCAAAAGAAAACACAAGAATTTCATAAACACATGGAAATTGAATAACACACTTTTGAATAATGAATCACTCACACAGGAAATTAAAGAAGAAATCAGATATTTCCTACCACTAAATTACAATGACAATACAACATATCAGAAACTATGGAACACAATGAAAGCAGTCTTATAAGGGAAATTCATAGCAGTGAATACTCATACTATGAAAACAGAGCGAGCTCCATTACAAAACCTGATACTGAACCTCAAACTTCTAGAAAAACAAGAGCCTGAGAAACCCAAAGCTCATACAAGGGAGGAGATTATAAAGATCAGAGCAGAAATCAATACAATGGAGACTGAGAATGAATACAAAAAAATCAATGAAGCCAAGAGTTGGTTCTTTGAAAGAATAAACAAAATTGACAAACCCTTAGCCAAACTTATTAAAAAAAGGAATGAAAAGATCCAAATTTATGCAATGAGGAATGACAAGGTTGAAATTACAACTGACTCAGCAGAAGTCCAGAGGATCATCAATACCTACCTTCAAGAGCCTTTAAGCCAATAAGATAGAAAATACAGAAGAAATGGGCAGATTCCTAGATTTGTACTTCCAAGTTGAATGAAAATGACCTAAAAATTCTAAACAACCCAATATCAACAAATGAAATTGAAAACAATTAAGAACTTACAAACGAAGAAAAGCCTGGGTCCTGATGTCTTCACTGCTGAGTTCTACAAGACAATTAGAGAAGAATCACTGCAACTCCTGTTTAAACTCTTCAATAACACAGAAAGGGAAGCAACACTCCCAAATTCACTCCTTGAAGCATGCATCACTTTGATCCCCAAAGCAGAAAAAGACCCAGTGCAAAAAGAGAATTACAGGCCAATCTCAGTAACGAAAACAGATGCAAAAATCCTTAATAAGATACTGGCATATAGAATGCAGAAGATCATCAAGAAGATCATACACCCTGACCGAGTGGGGTTCTTCCTAGGGATGCAGAGATGGTTCAACATACACAAATCAATAAATGTAATATACCATATTAATAGAGCCAAGCACAAATATCATACAATCATCTCAACAGATGCAGAAAAAGCATTCAACAAAATCCAACATACATTCATGATAAAAGCCTTACAGAACATTGGAATAGATGGTCTCTAACTCAATCGGCTAAAAGCCATCTATGAAAAAAATAATAGCCAATAGCATACTAAATGGTCAAACAATGAAATCCTTCACACTAAAATCAGAAACAAGACAAGGATGTCCACTATCACCACTCCTGTTCAATATAGTTTTGCAAACATTAGCCACAGCGACTAGACAAGAGAAAGAAATAAAAGGAATAGACAGGAAATGAAGTCAAACTGTCGTTATTTTCAGATAACATAATGCTCTGTATAGAGGACCCCAAGAACTCCACCAAGTCTTCTAGAATCAATAACCAAATCCACTAAAGTAGATGGATATTCAACACACAAAAATCAATGGCTTTCCTGCACATGACAAACAGACTCACTGAGAGAGAAATGGGGCAATCAATTCCTTTCACAATAACATCCAAAAAATTGAAATACATAGGAATCAACCTAACAAAAGAAATCAAAGACCTTTACTCTAAAACTATAGCACTCTGAAAAATAAGACTGAAAAGGATATTAGAAAATTTAAAGACATCCCCAGCTGAAATTAATGATATGAGCATTGAGGTGAAAGAGACAAAATTACTAGTCCAGGATGAAGATGTAATATTTTAGAAAAATAACCATGCTGCTAAACACAAGATCAACTGGAAAAACTCATAGTGTTTCTCATACACTCCACAGTCACTAAATCTATGTCAATTTAATAAAGCTAATTTATTCCAACAAAAGAAAAAAAACTGTGAAGAAATAGCTCTAAGTCGTGTAGATCTCACCAGAAACACTGTCTAAATACAGGGAAAACTTCTGGTTATTTTTTTAAAAATCAGACTGGGCATATCAATATTTATTGAAACACTGAAAAAAATTCAATTTTGTTGAGAAACTCCTGACAAGAACTGACATGACAATATGCGCTTGACTGATACAGTAAGAAAACATCATCATGCAATGAACTTCACACTCTAAATATTACATGCACTTATGTCCAAGGCAGCTTCAGATCTGTGGCACTGAACGTTGATAACACTGGCAGTGTTTCCGGGAGAGTTTGCTTGCAATTCTTGTCGTCCAATATTTATTCTGCAGAAGGCTTTGGTCTATGACTTAGAAAGGTCAGCATTACTCTTTTCTTTTCCCCTCGGGGAAATATTTCAGTTACTTATATATCTTTTGAGGATACATGTAAATAATCACTGTTTCTGTCCCAAGTTAAGGAGATACTACTCATTTGCCACTAGAAAAAACCATGAGTGAGTTTATGAGTTCATCCTTTTTTTTTTTCATTTTGTATAGCATATACCATGCTTTTTTATGTGCACCTACTTCGAACTGTGACTGTTCGATATGCTGGCAAAAAATGCTTACTATCTGATTTTTAAATGAATACAAGCTTTGATGATTGAAGTGGCAGAGTATTCTAGTAAGCCTTCTGGGCAGAAATTCTTATGAAATTCAAGAATGCCAAAGCCACACTTCAGCAATAGTAACAGACATAAGATTTAACTCCCTCGAGTTATGAAGCATTTTTCTGTAAAATGATGGTCATATCCCTTAACATTGGTTACTAGTCATGTATGATAGAAGAGGGATACTGCCTGCTTCTTTTTCAATCATGAACATGTGAGAAAATAACTAGAACATATTTTAAATGGCAAGCTGAGGTGTTTACACACTACTCTTATTAGGTGTTTGCAGCTCTAAACACAGACATGCAGAATTCATGATTTAGTAGAGCTACTACTGGGCATGTCTGATCACAGGTCCTTACCAAAGAGTCCATGATCATGGGCAGAAGTCACTGTGGCCTCTAGAGGAAGAGGGAGGAGCTGACATGGGCACAGCTGACCCATTCTTGAGAATTCTTCAGTTCAGCTCCACTGGAGAGGAATTTTGTAATCTCAAAGCTCCATTGAACAAGCCTAATTAATAGTCCAGGTTAGTTCCTAAGTTCTTTCACAGCAGATATAGGCTTAAACATGCAAGAAGTATTCTTCCCATTTTTATTTTTTCAGTGCTGGAATCTATCCATGAGTTCATCCCACCCCATACAATGTCTTTCCTATGAATCTTTTGGGGATGTGAAGGCTTTCATTTACTGTTTGCATACAAATACCATGATCCATCATTTAATTGCCATTAATATGTGACTCTTATGCTTTTTAAACCAAGTTTTTAATTAGGTGCTTGGAGCACTTCAGAGTATTTTTTTCTCTTCCTATTCTTCTTGCTCTTCCTCATCTGCCACGACCACTCCAGTGGAGTCTGCGTGACAATGCCGGTCACCTGGCAGAAACCAGACCAGAGGTATCGTCCCCACGGGGTTCAGCCTCCTGGAAGTCCTTGGCACACACCGCATGCAAAGTCAGCTGTGAAGAGAATAGCTGGCCTCTCTGCCTGCAGTTTGGGGACATTGGGTTCATCTATAATTCTGTTCTATTTTGTCTTTATTACTATTTGTTCATTATCTGTAGAATTGTATTCTGGGCCCAGGAAAGGTTAGGAACAATTAGATGTTCCTAGAGATGGGGAGGTATTGAGGCACAAGAGGACGGGCGGCCAAAGTGCTGACCCTGAGCCCCGGACTGTGAAGTCCTGAAGGTGATCCTGAAGGTGACATGCTGAAGCCAGTCCTTTGTTTTACAAACTTCCCCTTCTGACTGCGTATAGGTGTGGTCTTACCTTGACTTAATGGTCTTAGCTTTTGTGATGGTATACAGGTGTGGTCTCACCTTGACCTTGTGGTCTTAGTTTTTACAGTACTATTGTCTATCTTTCTCATGCCTGCCTGTGCCTGAAATCACTCTTGAGGTGTGCCCTTGAAACTAGTATATAAACACCTAGAGTTAGAAATAAAATTGCAGCAGCATTTGCAAACTTCACCTCGGTGTTGAGTGCTTTTGTCTGACTGTCATCGCCGAACCTGCTCCCACCTTTCAGAGAACCTGTATCTCCTCGTGAAATCCCGTGTTTGCTGCCCTACGGTGGGTAGCACTCATCCCAACCTCTTTTTGTTCTGAAAGCAGCATTGGAAGGGGTTGTAATTTAAGCTCTTTTTGCATGCAACATTTCAATGAGAAGGTTATTAAAAGGGGCATCCACTTTTCAGTGCTTGGACTAGAGGTGTTCTTCAGCCTGCATAATAATCACCCAGATTTCAGGGAGTCTAAATCATAGCTGCCCAAACTTCTGTGTTTTCTGTGGGCAGCTGGAAAGCGTGTAGGCAGCAGGGCCATACAGACTTGTTCCTGGACACTTTCAACCAGCTAGGTTTTTGACATCTAACCTAAGGAGCACCTAAAACTTTAGATGCACAATATCTCACTGATCAAACATGGGGGCTAAAATTTTGCCACTAGCCACTGTGTATGACTCATGTAATGCTATTATACAATAGTCCATTTTTGCCCAGTAGCCAGAAGAGTGACCCTTCCTTTCCATGTATGACTTGTCAGTAGATGGGGCTGAGGATTAAAAGCTTGCTCTAGCAAGTCTGAAGCAGCTTCATTTGGTCATCAACCTCAGGTTCTCAGAAGAAGATACTACTCCTGGTCCCTCAGCACTGGAGAAGAGGATTCTATCTGCCCTTGTGCACAGAAGTCCAAATGTGCTCAGCTTTCCGTGCTTGCTTTGGTTAGCTCACTTTTGCTGCACACAGGCCATGATTTTGGCTTGAACTTGAGGCTTGTCTGGCTCACAGTTTACAAAGTTCCATTATCAGATATGGGAAGCTTCCTGAAGAGCTGTCTGCTGACTGTTCATACAGGAATAGCCCATGACTGACTCATGTGAGTCGGTGCAGTGGTCTGGGTACTCAGGCTTGATGGCCCACCTAGGAATAGGGCCATGTGTTTGGTAAATGTGCAGGCTGCCTTGAGGAGCACCGCCATGCTAATGGGGATGTTACAAAAGGACTCTGTCATAGTCTATAGGAGGCAGAGAAGCATGGTTCAGAGGTGGGCCTTTGGACGCAGAATGGATGTACTGAATCACAGAGGAGATGGTCAAGTTAGAGGGCACGGCTTGGATCACATGAACATGGCTGCTAGCTTATATCCACTGGCTCAGTTGAGGGCTTTTTGCTGTTGCTTCCGGAGCCTGCTTCTCTTATACATAGGCCCAAACTATTCCTTCTTCTGGGCACTCAGTCAGTCTTTGCCACCTCCAGCTTCATTCCAACACTTAGACATTTTTGAAATCGACAGTAAGGACAATATTTACTCTGATTTTTGTCAATTTGGTGTAAAATACATACTCATCCTGGGATATGCACATGCACACATGCATATACACATAAGCACTTCATTGTTCTCTCACCATGTTACTGCACTAAAATGTGCATGTATCCCTTTAGTGATTGCTAAGTCAGGTTTGCATGTGAAGCTCATCTGGACAGAACAGAGAAGGCCCAAAGGAGCTTATTAAGGAATCTGCATATGGGCAACAGGGAGGGTTAGTGGCCACATCTGGGGTCTTGAAGCCCAAACTAGCCAATCAAGTCATAACAGCTGTCTTCTTGCCATATAATAAGTGTTACAGGAGATCAGCTGTGGGAAAGCTGTCTGGGAAGTGAGCAGGGCCTGTCCATTACAAGATCCCAGGGCACTACAAGGAGCCCATACACAGAACTTCTTTACAACTCCAGATGTGGATGGCATGGAAGAAGAGCAGCCTTCATGGAGAGTTGCCATGGGCCTGGGTTTCCAGGTAGTCCACAGTGTGTTCCCCCAACAGAGCAAGTCATCATACTTTTGCCTTTCTCCTTTCTCTTTTGTTTGGCCCAAATTCACTCTTAAAGAGCTGTTTTTTTTTTTTTTATACCCATTCATGCCCCGTTTTTCAAATAAACTTTCTGGCACTGATATTGGCTTTTCTCATCCAATTCTTCGAGGTAGGAAGGTCCTGGAATATTTTGGACTGTGATCAATTTCTAAAGGAACCACAGGGTAAGAAAAGGGGCTAGGAAGGAAGACCCAGAGTGTGGGCTCTGGGCTCCAAAACTTACTCCAACAAGGTAGATGTCTATCTGCTTGTATATCTCTTCTTTTCTAATAAACTGATTTTTTCTCATTCTAAACCTGTATCAATCATCCTTTATTTATATCAACCTACAAATCTGGGATTAGTGAAATTTAACCTTAGAAGATACAATAGTATAGGAAGTACTTGTGAATATGTTAAGGGACGAGACTGTCTCTGAAAAAATAGGATCTTCAAAGTGGGTTTAGTTTAGTTATAAATAGATGTGGCTCATTCATAGGAAAAGGGATACATATTGAGGATATACTCCTGAGTGAAATAAATAAGTCACACAGGTATAAATACCGAAGAGTTTCTCTGGTGTCAATAAACTGTCATAGTACATAGGATCCTAATGATATAATGGACAATATGAAATAGATGTAGCTGAGAAAAAATGTCCTGGATTTGATGCAAACTACTCATCCAATGACAGACAATGCTATTCCTCTAAATTTTTAACCAACAAGGCCAGACACAATTTTTTAAGTTACAACTCTGGCTCATAAGTGTTTGGATAACTTACTAACAGAATTAGTATTATAAAATTTCTCTCTTTCCTTTAGGTCTCTGGTATTTGACTCTGTTCTGGCATAGGACACCTTGTTTACTATCACATAAATAACCATTTCATTATTTAAAATTTTCTACAAACCATCCAAACCTGTAAGGATTGTGTGAGGGGTGGCACCCATGTCTCTTTCCACTCATATTCAAATGGCATTTACACAAGGATGTTGCGCTGCAAATAGAGCATGGTACTACTTAGCATGCAGCTCCTTTGGGAAACACGTCACTTGCAAGATCACTTCATTTTCTCCTTCACAAATTAGTAATTCCTTCTCCAAACCTTTGACATTCTAAGTAGTAATGGAAACATTGTTTTATTCTTATTTCTTTTGATGTTGTAGATGTAATGATGAGCTTTAGCAAGCTTGATAATTGCTCACTCTCTGAAACTCACTGGCAGCAATGTTAAATAATTTTTAAGATTTTCTTGAGAGTTATCAACACAACACAATGACTTTTACAATGTAAAAATGTACATAGAAATATAAGTATTTACTGCCATCACACGTAAGACCAGGATGGAAGACAAACTTGTGGGTTTGAGGCCTTGTACTCTAAAAATACATTACATTTAGGACAAATGGGTGTCTTCCCAATTTCCTGTTACTGGGCCAAAATACCCCATACCCACAATATAAAGAAAATTTTATCCCTCACAGTTTCATTCCATGATTATCTGGGAATAAGGCACATACAGATAGCAAGAAGTCATGATAGAAGAAAAGGTACCAGAAAGTAGAGAGAAAAGGCAAAAGGAGGAGAAGAGAATACAATTTTCCAAGTCACACTCCCAGTGACCCTCCTCCATCCAGGTTACAGATCCTAACATCACATTCAGTAACAACTCATCAATGAATCCATTGATAAGCATGTGTCCCACCTCAAAACAACTTTAATACACGAGACATTCTGCTCAAGAGGAAAATGACAGGACACCCAACACCTCCTAGTCCCACTCCTACAAGTCAGGAGTTCCTCTGTAACTCTCTTGATCCCTGCACTTTCTGCAGAGAAGCATGGCTGAAGGCACTGAGCTACCTAAGATAGGACACTGGCCATGCTAGAGTCACCTCACTGGGATGGGATAAGATACTGAGTTCCTGGATGCTGGCACATCCTCACCCTGAGGGCCTGAAAAGAATGAGGTTGTAGCACTAGCAGTTGACATGTTAGAACAAAGACACTACAGCTGATAAAGAGAGACCCAAGTCCTGCCAAGGCTTGTTCTATTCAGACAATAAAATCAACAACTACAACTAAAAACAATGCAACAACTATAAATAATGCAAAATCAGAATCAGGGGAATAAGTAAGTGAAATAGATGAAATTCAAACTTCCCTACAATATTCTGGGTAATGGCTTATGGCAAAGAAATAACAAGTAATCTTTTTAGCATATAAATACTACGATAATAACCTCAATTATTAACTCCTTCAAAGATTTTTAAGCTAGTAAAACTCTGCTTAGTGCTATGGTGTGAAATCCACAGCACCCAAACAAAAATCCACTTTGTGGTCACCTATGGGTGTAGTTAGAGGAAATCAAAGAGATGAACTAGTAATAAGCATAGGTGGTCTGTTCATCACAATCATGATTCTAAGGAAGTTTATCACGTGTATATTAAATGTAAAGGAAATAGTTTATGTCTGAATTTGTTTGGTTTCTTCAGGGGTAGACCTCTAGTTTCTAAGAATATAAAATCCTTGTGTATAAATCATGAAACAAAATTTCTAAATCCTTTAGGTAACTTTTCTTCTTCTGTACAAATGACAAGCATCAAAAGAAATGATGGGGAAGAAATTCACAAGAAAACCCACACTCAGAATGTTAAACATATTCCTGGGCTTACAGATCACTTGTTGTGCCCCATGCACCCAGAGTGTCTCACTTCGAGGTGGTGATGAAAATATGCAAACCCAGGAAATTTAAATTGGGAACTTCCACGTGTTATTTTTTATCCATCCTCCCAGGGTAAAATTTCGTTTTTTCTTCAGGATCAATTCTGAAAAGATGTGACAACTCACCCATTCATTGAAGGTTGACCTATGCCTTTTTGAAGTTTCACTTCAAAATTCAAATGTGTGTTTGTTGCTGAACACTAAGAAATTCTCCAACAGTAACAGGTGGGCCAAAAGTTCAATACTCACTCCAACCAGTTATCATAGTTCTATCAAATTCAGAGCCCATTTCTAATACACAGATCTGATTCCAAGAATAATTATCTTGAAGTCCTATATTATACAAAAGGACATGTATTTGTACTGTTCAGAAAATTGTAATGGTTTTCGGTTCTTTGTTCCAGATACTAGGGAGAATTATATTTTAAGTAAGAATTATTATAAACTGCTACTATGAAATTTACAGAAATTTGTGTAAAGGTAGAGGAATTGAAGGATTAAGAGGGAAAGACTGGACACACAATGGAAAATAAAATGGACAAAGATTGACACAAATTACAATTCTTTGGACATAAACACAAATAGCAGATGATGTTTATTTTGACAATCCATTATGATCTTGTAAATAGAAATGATTGCAAACCTCTCACCATCCTAACATCACATTCAGTAACAACTCATCAATGAATCCACTGATAAGCATGTGTCCCACAACCGCCAAACAATTTCAATACATGAGACATTCTGCTCGAGAGGAAAATGACAGGACACCCAACACCTCCTAGTCCCACTCCTACAAGTCAGGAGTTCCTCTGTAACTCTCTTGATCCCTGCACTTTCTGCAGAGACGCATGGCTGAAGGCTGGGCTTTGTCTTCCACACCTGTATTTGCACCACTCTCATAAATGGAGGCAGCAGCAGTAGCGGCAGCGGCAGCAGCAGCAGCAGCAGCAACAGCAGCAACAGCAGCAAGTTTAACCTCCAGCTTACACATCAGAGACTCACTATCAAAACTAAATAATATAAAACACGAAAAAGTGGATGTAGCTTAGAGCAAATGTCCTGAATTCAATCACCTTAGTTGTTCTGGTACCCAGGATTGAATACCAGTCCTCTCACTTGAGAGGCAGAAAGTGAAACCACTGAGCCAAATCTCCGGCAACTGTCCTGAATTCAATCAGAGATACTCTTCCCATGACACTTGGATAATGCTGCTCACCTAATTTTTTTATCCCACAACAAGGCCAGGCATAATTTGGTTTTTGCTTCATAAGACATAAGGTGAATGGAATAAACAGAAGTCTTACTTTAACTAAATTTCTGAGTATTTTTCCAGCCTGTGACTTCTGAATCTTGTTCAACATAAAACAACATTAAAAGACAAAATGATAAATTATGACATAAACAAGGAAGCTACAAAAACAAAAACCCACAATCCAGCAGTTACTAGGTAACTGTAAAAAGACCAACCAAAGCTTACCGAAGGTAGAGAAAACATAACACAGATGTAATATTAATATATTTACAGAAATTTTCCAAGAAAATTTCCCAAATATGTGAAAAGAATTAGAAATACAAGCAAGCAGGGTTTCCAGTACAGCAAACTCTAAGAGATACTTAGTAAGATATGTCTTTTCTAAATTGCCAAATAGACAAAAAAATAATTTTCAAAGCAGTTACAGATGAACAATAAATCACATATCAAGATAAACTTATTAGAATTACAGAAGACTTCTCAGCTCAGAACTTATAGACCAGAGAGCTTGGAGTGAAGTGTTTCAAGCTCAAAGAGCAAACAGTTCCCAACCGAGTGTAACATGCCCACCCATGCCTTTCTTTCAGCTACATGGAGAAATAAGGACATTTCATGAGAAAGACAAATGCAAGACATTTATGACTATGCAACCGGCACTCAAGAAAATAAGAAAATCCTACACAGAAATAATGAGACCGCTAGTTTTAGCTCAGTGCTTCTGCCACTTGCCTCACAAGTGCAAGGACCGAGTTCCAATTCTGGTACCAAAACAAAACAGCGGGGCATAGTGGTGAACACCTATATTCACAGCACTTGGGAGGCTGAGCCAGGAGGATAGTGTGAGTTGGAGAACAGCCTGGGCTACATAGTGAGTTCCAGGTCAATCTCAACTACATAGTGAGACCCTGTCACAGAAAAAAAAAAAATGAGACCAGTAAAACTACATATCCTAATGATATGAAAACACTGAGCAATTCTGATAAACAATAACAACAAAAAAAGACAGGAAAATAAAGAAGTTATCAACAAAAATCAGTAAAATGATAGTAAATAATCAACACATCAGAAATATCTATGTTAATTACCTTATCCCTCCAATTAAAAGACAGAGATTAGGTAACTGGATCAAAAAATGGAATTTCACAGGCTGTTTCATGAAAGAATTTCATCTAAACCAAGGAGACATTCATAGACTAAAAATCAAAAGGTGGAAAAGAGTATCAACCAAGACCTCCAAAAAGCAGTGGTAACAATTTTACTCTCAAATACGGTAAATTCCAAGTTAAAAATGATGACTGATGACAAATGACAAAGAAGGTACTACATATTAGTTAGGGCAAACAATCCAACAAGAAGATACTGTTTATAAATATTTATGCACCAAATATTAGAACACATATCTTCATAAAAGAAACAATGCTGAATAAAAAAGATGAAGTAAATACTAACACAATCATGGTAGAAAATCTTAAAACCCCACTTTCCAAAAGGGGTAGATCAATTAAAACTATATATCAAGAAGAAAATAGCAGAGCTGAACCACAACCTTAAACATACGGACTTAAAGATGTCTACACAATATTCTACTTCACTAAAACATAGTATACTTTTTCTTTTTTTCTACAGCACATGGCATTTTCTCCAAAATAGATCTCCTAGTAGTCCACAAAGCCTGAATAAGTAAAAGTAAAAAAATCACAATCAGCCCATGTGTACCTTTAGATCACTACACCATAAAAATATAAATCAAACACAGAAGAAGAAATCACTTTGAAAATTAAAAGCATACTACTAAACAATGAGTCACAGAAGAAATCAAGGAAGAAACGTAAAAATTTATGGAAGTTAATGACAATGCCTTTAAAATTCACCAGAACATCTGGGACATTATGAAAACAGACCTAAGAGGAAGGTGTTTTGTAATCAATGCCCACATTAGGAAAACAGATCAAGCTCAAATGAATAACCCTTTGAGATATTTAAAAATACTGCAAAAACAACACTAATGCAGCACCAAACCAAATCTAACAAGAAAAATTATGAAGATTAGAATGAAAATCAATAAAATTGAGATGGAAAAAATACAATGAATCAAAAGATTCAGTTGAATAAACAAAACAAATAAGTCCTTACCAACAGAAAAAAAGAAAATGCTCACATCTTTTTAATTAGAAATGAAAAAGGCAAAATCACAAGAGACAAGATTAAATATAGAAGACAGTAACTTCTGTGAAAAATTTTATTCCAACAAACTGGAAAAGTGTGAAGAAGTGGACAGGTTTCTTGACTTATACAAATTTCCAAATCTAAACCAAGAAATTGCAAATAACCTGAGCCACCCAATTACAAACATTGGAATTAAGAGAGTAACAATCTACCAAAAAAACAAACAAACAAACAAACAAAAGCCCAGGACCTGATGGATTCACTGCTGAATTACATATAGAATTTAAGGAACACCTGTACTCAAGCTCTTCAAAGAAATTTAAAAGTGTAGAGTGTTTCCAAATTCATGTATAAAAGCAAGCATCACTCTGATTCAAAACCAGTTAAGACCCATAAACTATTGGCCAATCTCCTTGTTAAACGTAGATGCACAAATGTTCAAGAAGATTATTTGTGAACACAACACAGCACATAATCAAAAAGATCATCCATCATGACCAAGTTCCATCCCAGAGATTTAAGGAGAGCTTATTAT
Organism: Fukomys damarensis; assembly: GCF_012274545.1. Classification (NCBI taxonomy): domain Eukaryota; kingdom Metazoa; phylum Chordata; class Mammalia; order Rodentia; family Bathyergidae; genus Fukomys; species Fukomys damarensis. Next base: position 72,891,353 of record NW_022900936.1, on the reverse strand, counting down.
ATACAAATCAAAATATATAATACATCACATAAAGAGAAGCAAGATCAAAACCACTGGATCATATTTAAAAAAAAAGAAAAATCTCTGAACACAATCCAACACATATTATAAGAACCCTGAGGAAATTAGGTATAAGAATCGGATAAATTCTGAATCCTGAATTTGATAAAAAGCTACTTACAGCAAACCAATAGCCAATGTCACATTAAATGGGGAAAGACTAAAAACAGTAACTCTAAAATCTATGTAACCAGACAAGGATGTCCTCCCTCTATCACCACTTTTATTCAAAATAGTATTCAAAACATTGGCTAGAGGAATCAGGCAAGAGATAGAAACAAAAGGGCTACATATAGGGAAAAAACCCTCAGTCTAGCAGTACTTGCAGATGGCATGATAGTCTACAGGGAAGACCCAAAGATTTCACTGAAAAACACTAAAATGACCAACTTGAGAAAAGAAGCAGGATAAATAACCAACACACACACACACACACACACACACACACACACAGAAAAAACATTTTGAACACTAGTAATGGACTCAATGAGAAGGAAAATATGGGAACAATACTCATGATAGCATCAATAAAAACTAAATGCCTAGGAATTTACCAGACCAATGCAGTGTAAGATCTCTACAAAAAAACAAAAACTATTGGAGTATTACTCAGCCATAAAGAACCAGAAACTAGAGGCATTTACAGCTAGATGGATGCACACTGAGGCCATACTCTTAACTGAAATAAATAGGACACACATGTGGAACTACCAACTAGTGTCTCTGGTGTGTAAAACTCCAAGGGTAAATAAGGATCAAAATATACACTAATGTGAAATAGGAAGAAAAGGTCCAAAGGAGAAGGGGAAAGGAAAGCGAAAGGGGAAGGGAAAAGAAGGGAAAGGAAAAAAATGGGAAGAGAAAAAAAATGGAAACAAAGTCTTTGTAAACAGGAAGGAGTGCAGGGGTTGAAGGAAAGACAGGGGAATGGGGAAAAAATAAGACCCAGGCTCTATCATGGAAAGGTACAAATTCCCAATGATTAATGTCATCATTTTGTATACTTAAAGTGTAGCAATAAACTTAAAGAATTTTAAAAAAAGAAAACTTCAATACTCTGAAAAAAGAGATTGGAGGGGATAACAGAAAATGGAAAGAGGTGTCAGGGATAACATTCCTGGACACTAAAGAAATGCAAATTTTAAAAATGCTAAGATTCCATAAAGAATGGCAATTATTAAGAAATAAAAAAATAATTTGGGCTGGGGATTTAGCTCAGTAGTTCCACCTGCTTCCTCCAAATTGCAAGGTCTCCAGTTTGATTCCCATTACGGAGTTAAAAGAAAAATGCTGGTGAGGCTTGAGCAAAGAAATTCTCCTACATTGTTAGTATGTTTGTAAAACTACTGCAAACATTATGTAAATCACTATGGAGTTGTCTCAAACAACTGAAGTTAGGAATTCCATATGACCCAGCTATCCTCCTTCTAGGTATCTTTCCCAAACATCTAAAGACAGTGTGCCTCAGAAATACACACAAACCAAGGTTTGTAGCAGCACATCTCATAACAGCTAAATCCTGGAGGCAGCATCCATCAACAGATGATTATAAGGAACATGTAGTATACCTGCATTATGGAATACTATTTAGTTATAAAGAAAGAAAAATCTGAGATATTTGTAGGAAAATGGATGCCCCTGAAAAATAAAGTATTGGGTGAAACAAATCAGACACACAAGATTAAATGCCACCTAGTATTGCTCATTTGAGTCTGGCAAAGAACAATACAAAGCACAACAAAGGGTGGACAGAAGGAGACAAGACAGATCTCTTGCAGATGGAAAGGGGTCCTGGATACTAAGGGAGAGAGGAGAGAGGAAGACAAAATAAATAGAACAAAGATATACCATGTAAAAGGACTGAATGACTTCAATGCATGCAAACATTCTGTCATAAACATGAAATAAGATTAATAATATCAACATGAATGAAAATAGGGAAAGAATTTAGAGGAGGATAGAGAAATGTGTGAGGGAAGGGGATTAAAAAAGAATCAAGCTATTTATTTCACCTAAGAGTATTGCCTCAACATGCATCCAAAGTGAAAATAAGGACTAGAAGGTATAATCAATACTCTGAAATAGGAAGAAAAAGTGCAAAGCAAAAGGAGAAATGGGACAGATAGAGAAAAAGAAAGAGGGGAATGGAATTAACCTGAGAAAAAGAAAAAATGGAAACAAAGTCTTTGTAGATAGGGAGAGGCAGAGAGGTTGGACGGCAGGCAGGGGAATAGGAAAAAAATAAAAACCAAGATGGATTATGTAAAGGTGCAAATTTCCAATACACTACACTGTATACCTTAGGTGTACCAATAAAATTAAGTACTTAATTTATGTATCTGCTACACAAGGTGATTGCTTCATTGCCTGTATTGTAAAAATATAGTAATAATAAAGTATACAATATTTCCAAACATCTTTATATCCCAAATCCTACCTAGTTAGCATATCACCTAACACACTTACTTACCTTTTGAGTATGTGGTGAATATGCTAGAAAATACTCCCTTTGCAATGTCAGTATTCTTTGAGATACTATATCACTTCCTGTGTGACTATGAGATCTCTATAAGTTGGCTGTGCCATACCACAGGAAAAAATACACCTTTTCACTAACTTCTCTCAATTTTTAAATACCCACACATTTCAAATATCATTAAACTCTCTGCTTCTGTTAGGCTGAGTATTCCAGACACTAAGTACAATGTAACTTTTGTATGTTTAGAATATTTTTCTTACTGAACTCCAAATTAATTCCTGTCAAAAAAAATGCAGGAAATTCTTGCCAATGAAACTAAATAACACTCTGTTGTGTGACTAACACCCATCATCTCTGTGTACTTCAACACTGTTATGGATTCAAGGTAAAATGTCCTCCAAATGTCATGATGTAATCTTGACTACAAGCTCGATGGTTGTTTCCAGGTTAAATTCATATTGTGGATTATTATCCTATCAGGAGGTAACTTTCTTGACGTACTGGAGGAAGAAGGCTACTGGGATTATGCCCAGGCAGAACCATTTCACATGTCTGTCACTTGATGAATACCTAAAAATTCATGCCACCCATGAAAAAGGATATTCTTCCTCCAAGGAAAGGACTGAGGTTTTGATTCCTACATTTACAAATTAATTAGGAAATGCTGTGTCAACACAACAAACATAGTAACAGTGTTCAAGTATCCACTTATATAACATGGACAGGATACCAAAATCTTTTGAGTAGACAATAACACATTAGCAGTTTATAGACTTGGCAAAAGTGAAAAAATAGTTAAAACAGGCAGAATTTCTAAAGAGCTGGGGAAGCTCTTCTAAGTATTTTTCCTAACAAACTCTAGGTTAATTCACATTATTATGAAAAGAAGGGTATCCTTTTTCAGATTTCTGCAGTATAATAACCCACACCATTCTCATGTACTCACGGCAAATTTAACCTCTCCAGAGCTTAACTTCTTGATATTTTAGAAGAACAAGATCCCTGGAAGTATGCTCTAGAATGATACATTCCATTCCTCCTCACCTACCCTCCACCCTCTCTGTCTCCTTTGTGGGTGAAATGAGAGTGACCAGAGTTCCTCACCACACCCCTCTGTAATGACATTTATGCCTTCCTACAAAACTATGACAAATGAAATGGGTTGGCCAAGGGCTGCAATCTCCAAAAGTAATCCACAATAAATCTTTCCTCATAAAGTGTGTCAGCTATTTTACATGGCAAATGAAATCTCACTAAGAGATCCACTGAAGAGGAAGCACATTGTTTTCACACGGGTCATTTTTTTTTTTTTTTTTTTTTTTTTTTTTGTGGTACCTGAGATCAAACTCAGGTCCTTGTACTTGTGAGGAAGGTGGCAAAACCACTGAGCTAAATCTCCAGTCTATTCACACAGGTCTATGGAGAATAATTATTCATTGCACATGGGAATGCAGGTATCTATTTGAGGCGCTATTTTCATTTCAATACAGTTGCAATTCAACTCCATTACTTTTCCTTTCTTTCCAAATTGCTGTGGTACTGTGTATGAACCCAGATCCTTGGATATGCTAGGCAAGCACTCTGCAAAATAATTACTTCACTAGCACTCAGCTCCATTTTCTTGATGCCAAACATCTTAATATTGAAACAAGGCACTCTGTGCATTCAAGCATCTGCTAAGAAAAACTTGATGCAATCCTGTTTCTTTTTCTAAGTACAGGTGTTTAGACTCTGTAAATTATAAAGAGAAGAGCTTTACTTTTTCTCACAGAGCCATGAGAGCCAGTTAGGCCAATCTCACCAGACCTCTCCTCCAGTCTCACACTGTTGTTTCCTGTCATACTTTAAGAATAAAACATTTGCAGCACAGAGTCATTGCATTGATGCTGACCCTGATTTCATTCTTATTTACATTCATATCTTCTCCCAGTTATAGAGAACACTGGCTTCTTCAATCAATGCCCTGAAGCAGACTATGCTTTTTATCTCCACCCTTTTTAAATTTTATGACAGGTTATTTTGCACATTTTTCTCTTTCATTCTAAGTAAAAAAGAAAGAAAACACAGTTAAACAATGTCATCTCTTATTACTGTTTCTTCATCTTAAAAGTAGAACAAAAATTCCAACCGTCTTTATAATAAATAATTCAAGTATTTGTAACTATTAAAGCCGTGCTTGTCATCGGTCATGCTACAAATGTTTCGTTATAGCACGATACAGTCACAAAGACACACAGAAAAAACTACTGCTGAGGATGTGAAGAAAACTTAAGTTATTGAAAATACAAGATGGGTACTCATGTTGGACTGCACCCTGACAGTTTCTGCATTTATGAAAATACAGGTATTTTCTCAGTCCTTGGTTTCTAAACAAAACATGTCATGTTCAGTAAATAAGGAAGAGCTTTACTTTCAGTTCTCAGTTCTGGGATGAAGTGGGAAATGCAAATCTGGTAATAGCCTTCTTGTGGACAGAAACATGACCTAATCACACAGGCTATCACATGGAGAGAGTCTAGGAGTGCAGCTACATGCTCTCCTCTCACTCTCTGTTTCAATGCTAGTATTCAGTAACAGGGACTCCAAAAAAATTTTATCTACTTCTAACTGCCTCCTAAGTAACCCAACTGTCCATAAATACTCAGATACTTTTACTTATTAGTATGTACCACTGGCTATTCACCAATTCATCTATACCACTGGGAATTAGATTTTATCATGAGTTTTGAATGCAACAATCCTTGTATAACCATAATTGTTTCCATATTCGTCATTATCACTATCTTTGTTATATAAAGAAGTTATGGAGACATAAGTCCACACAAAAATGTATACATGAATGTTTATATTGCAGATAGGTTATTACTGGATAGATAGGCAGTTAGAAAGTGATCAGGCCCAAGACAGAGCCACTTTCAAGAGGAGGTGAACTGGGTCTGAAGCTGAGGGCTTAGCTGAAAGAAACCAGGCCAAAAGATGGAGAAGTGGTACCTAGTCCCAGAGCCTCACCATATAAATCACTGTTCAAAGCTGTAGTGTAACTAGTAACATCTGGTCAAGTAAGCCCAAACAACGTAACAAACAAGCAGATGGGTGCCTAGAATACCCTGACCCTTACTCCTACTCCTTCTAGAAATGCCTTTGTTCTTTTTCTAGGAACAGTGACTGATAAATTTAAGTTGCTGATTCCTACAGATGTATTCTGACACATGCCTTTTTTAGTATAAGATCAATACTACTAGGCAACTGTACTTGTAAGCCAATAGGTTGATTTTAGTTTGACCCAAAGAAATCTGTAAAATTATTTTACTGTTTAAAATACTACTAGACAGGCCAGGGATTTAGCTCAGTGGTTTGGTGGCCTGCCTCACAAGTGCAAGGACTGGAGTTCGATCCCCAGTACCACAAAAATAAAAAAAATAATAATAATAATAAAATAAAATACTATTAGATCATGCAATTTTACTGTATAAAAAACCTCATCAGCTTCAGTTTCAACCCACTTTCACAGTCCTTTCTGCTACTAACTCTAAGGCACTTAAAAATAATCAGACAATAGGCATCAGATATAATTACATTGTGTACAAAAAAAATAAAATTTTAAAAAGTAGACATTTACAGGCCAGGTGTGGTGGCACATGCCTGTAATCCCAGCACTCAGGAGGCTGAGGCAGGAGGATAGCTGTGAGTTCGAGACCAGCGTGGGCTACACAGTGAGTTCCAGGTCAGTCTTAACTATATAATGAGACCCTGTTTCAAAAAAAAATATAAAAAAAAAAGTAGACACTTACAAAAAAAAAAAAAAATCAGAGTTGTCCAGCACAGCACTAGGGATATTTTGAGTCAAGATTTCCTCCTAGTAAGAGGTACCCTGCTTGTTATGAGACATTGTTCAGGTGCTACTAAGTCTTCCTTATGGTGTTATATCATAACTATAACAAAAAAGTTGAGACACACACGTTTTCTGACATGCACAATTGCCATCCTCTGAAAACCACTGACTTAGCAGGTGCAGTGGACACATAAGCTCCTGAATGACAAGGTGTGAGAATGGGCAGACTCCAAGACTGTCAAATTTCTAGCTCTGCACCACAAATCCAAGCTCAGTGGGCTCTTCACAAAGTACTATCTGTTCTTGCACACTCTTTCCTTGTCCTCATCACATGCACTACACTTCAGAGGTCACCAGTGTACAAGTCCAGAACAGGATCCACTGCTTCTTGGTGGAAGATGACACCCACAGGGAGATACAGACAGACTAAAAGGCACTTTGAACCAAAACTCTGTGCTTTATCTCAGCTGTGTCACAGACCATTTCCCTGGGCAATGGCAAGATACCAACATGGAAGGTCAGTTCTCAGCATATGCGCAAACCAAGAGAACTTAGAGGTCTTCAGGGATTGCAGTCAATTGTAATTTATGGAACAAATAACAAAGGCCAAAGGTCATTTCTTTTCCCAGAAAATTCAAATTACTGCAAAGGGGAAAGCACCCAGAACAGACACACCTTCAACTCTTTAATGTTATGGAAATGGAAGTGGGATTATATGAGTCTGCAAATCCGAACAGAACAGCAGATGTTTATCCAAGATTAAAGCAGTTAGAAAGGTTTCCAGCTGGGTGTGGTGGTGCAGGCCTATAATCCCAGTACTCAAGAGGCTGAGGCAGGAGGATCGCTGTGAGTTCAAAACCAGCCTGGGCTACATAGTGAGTTCCAGGTCAGTCTCAACTACATAGTGAGACCCTATCTCAAAAAAACCAAAAGAAAAAAGAAAAGAAAGACTTCCAAAATCAACATAAATTAGAACTAAGAATGAAAGTGTTTTCTCTTCATCTTTGCATATGCTTGGTGGCTTCTATTCAAACTGCTCAGACCTATATCTGATCAGTGAAATCTCTATTCTATCCCCTTGTTATGGAGATGCAAGCCAGACAATATGATCACAGTGGGACACTTTTTATGATATTAATAATAAAAACAACCAAATCAAAGCAAACAAGGAAAAAAAAACTCCTAAATCCAGAGTAGTGTCCCCTTTTCCAAATATTGCTCATATTTCTCTTGATTTAGATGCTCTGGGGAACCTGATTAATGCAGCTTTCAGAAAAAGAAACAATCTGATGAGTAACATGTTCATCAGAGATTTTTTGAAGAGTTGAAGTAGACACATTACTTGAGTTAGAGAGGAAAAATATGATCAACCCAAAGGAAGTTGAAAAGAAAATGCGTTGAAAATGTACCGAATATGCCTGAACAAACAAACATTACCACTAAGCCTTGGATCCTTTAAACCTGCTCAACACACTTGCTTGATCTGTGTTTGGAGAAATACATGTACCACAGTACAAAGTCCATCCGCAGTACAATACTGTCTCATGCATCTTATTGAATACAGTGCCCTGTAAATCTCTGCTTGTTTACCCTTGGTGCCCAGTTGCTGACAGTGATTCATTACTGCTGTCCACCACCATGAGCAAGTATCAAACATATGAAAAAAGAATAAAATAAAAAACTCAAAGTATGACTTCCAAATAATTTTTGCTTTTATTCTTCAGTATTGGAGATTTATCATAGGGATTCAGGCATGTTAGATGAGTTAGTGTTCAGGGGAAATAAATCACAGAATTTATATTTCATACTGAAAGAAGGTCTTCCTCAGTTGTCCAGACCAGGCTTGTTGTTGTAATACGAATGTCTCAGTCTCCCAAGTGTCTGAGAGTAAAGGTGAACTATCAGGCCTTGCTGATTTTTACTATACTCAAGCACTGAAATCTTGGCAAATCAGGGGAATAAAGAACACCAATCTGGCCAGGCGTGATGGTGCATGCCTATAATCCCAGCACATAGGAGGCTGAGGCAGGAGGATCGCTGTGAGTTCGAGACCAGACTGGGCTACATAGTGAGTTCCAGGTCAGTCTCAACTACATAGTGAGACCCTGCCTTTAAAAAAAACAAAAAAACAAAACACCAATGTGAAACAGGAATAGTGGCACATGCATGTCATCCCAACAGTCAATGAGGTACAAACACTGTCAAAAGATCTCACCATGCTGGCCAACTTAGCAAGACTTTACATGAAAATTTTTTTTAAAAAATTAAAAAATTTGGGCTATGTAACTCAGAGCAAACTTCTGGAGTTCGATTCCCATACAATAAAAACATCAGGCACACGGAAAATCTTCTGTGGTCTAGGGAAACTCTCATTCAACTTCAAAATGGTGCGCACACTATTTTAAAACCTACACCTGGGCCAGAGATTTAGCTCAGTGTTTCCAATACCAGCCTAGCAAGCACAAGGTCCCATGTTTGATCCCCAGTACCAAAACAAACAAACAAACAACAAAAAAAACCAAAAACCTACACCAAGGGCAGACAGTCTCCTAATTTCCCATTTTGCCTCAGAAATGATTAGGTGAACTGTTCAGTAATAACAAAAGACAGATTTATCTATTATTAGTTCCCCTTCTTCAAGCCTGTGACTTTAGGCCAACTCACAGACCAGGCAAGCAAACAAACAAACAATTCTTCCTTCATGCTTTCCCTAAGAACAATCTGACTTTCAGAGATCAGTTGTGTAGGTGCTACTATTGGCACCCTTCCTCATGCCATTCTCTTCCACCTCCTTTGATCCACCCTAAGCAGAAAACCCTTTATGTCTAATGATTAAGATCCTTGCACAACTTCTCTGTGGGGCTTCTACTGTAGTACTACTTTAAAATCCTGCCTCAGAGAGCATTTCAGTATTTAAACAATGTCTACAATCAGGCTAAACTCTATAGCCATTAAGAGATGAAACCCCTGTCCCTTTGCACTCATGCACATATCACATCTATATGTCCATGCAAATGCTCAATTCAAGGCATTTCTCAGCATGGGTTTAAGAGGCAACTCCTTCTGGAAATTGTCCTCAGCAGTTACACTTCCCTCTGGCCTTGCTAATGCTTTTATATCCCTTCCATTTTTCTCAGAATCCTAAACTCTATGGCATTCCTCACTTAAACATTCTCACTGTGAGTAGGGGTGTCACCTAAATAAGTAAGATTACAAAGTTCTTTTGTGTTGCTCTTTATGGAAGCCAGGAAGGAGTTCACTGGGTGTTTGCTAAGTGTTCCACCACTGAGGCACACCACACTTCTTTGAATTCTCAGGACCTTTGTCAATACCTACAACTAGTTTGGAAATGTGAGGAGATACTGAAAATGTAGGAGATCGCTATAAATATAAAAAAGCAGAACTCTGAGGAGAGGTGTTGTGGCTGTGAGACCCTGCATCACAGACATTTAGAAACTTCAGATCCGCCAGATCTGCTGCTGGCCAGGAATGAGACCAGGACCTAGCTCACCACAGCTGCACCCAGGTTCAGCCCACATCTGAGTCAGGGTCTTTCATCCCCTTCCTCTCCCCAGACTGATGGAGATTCGAGGGCACAGGGGGTTTCCCAAGAGGGCACTGTGGCCTGGCGGTGTCCCAGTGGGGACAAGGTTCGGGGACCCGGAACTACCTTTGCCCCAGCAAGGGCCAAGAGGGACAGAGGATGCCTGGTTCCAGTCCAGGAAAACCTCAGTGTCTGAAGCTTAGCATGGAGGCTCTGGCAACCACAGCTGATCACATCCACTTCTAACCAGATCTCACCCCAATTCCACTCAATTTCAGAGCTCCCATCCCACAACGTTACCATTGCGTGGTTTTCGGGTCTCCCGGGGGTCACTCCTGTGTAGGCTGCAGCCAATGGAAATCACAGAAGGAGGCGGAGCAGCATTCCACTCGCCGAACAGTGTAAAGGAAAGCACTTTGGCGCCATGACACCGGAAGAACCCTCCTACCTTGGCCCACCTGATTGGACAGTTCATACAGCCTGACCTTTATCACTGATTGGCTTCTGCTCTCTTGCCCGCCCTCTGTACAAAAATAAGGAGAGAGGCAAACGCCTTCCTGCAAGAGCTGGTCTCAGATGAAAGAGTGGTGCATAGATACTTCTGGGCCAGGCTGTCTTCTGCTAGGTTGACCGTACCTCGCCTCTACCCCACACTTTTCAGTGTGTTGTTCCTGTTTTCTTAAAAGGCTCAGTGAAAGGGTCAGGGATGTAACTCAGTGGCACGGCGCCTGTCTCGCAAAGTTTAGAGTTCCATCCCGGTACAAAAACAACAACAACAACAAAAAAAACCGCTCATTGGACTCTTGTTGAATGTGTTTAAATTGATGAGTATTTTGGTTCTAATTTTCTTTACTTTTTTATTTGAGAATTTATGAAATCTGTATATATGAGTAGTATGAAAAGTATTAAGGTCCATCTGTCATTTTCCTCTTTCATCTCTGCTTAGTACAAACTTCCTTTTTCTGTCACTACAGCTTGTTTGGTTGGAAATTTATTAAGACAAATGTTATGTTATCCATATATGTTTGTACCTATTTTCTACTGATAATGAATATTATTTTAAGTAAATTTTATTATAACTATTTAATCATAAATATAATTTAGTATCTGGTACATATTACAAATTTTCCAACTCCCTCAACGATGATATTTGTTTTTTCTCAAATTATACAAATCACCAACATTCCACACATCACTGCACTGTTTTGTTTTACCTAAGTATATATTGTATTGTAGAAAATATGCATTGTGTATATGTCTGGGGTGTATGTTTTTACACATATGTGTGCACTATTAAATGACAAACGGTCATAAATGTGGTAGGATTTTGCTCATTTGGCATATTGATAGTTTCTCTGGCAACCTTATGATTTCTTTAAATTACATGCTTGACTTAATTCATAGTCATTCATTTGGGAAGAATATTACATATGTTTTGGTGTTAAATTCTATCATTATGCTTATAAAAATATAATTAAAAATAAGTATGGGATAAAATAAAATAGAAACAGAAAAATCTGATCTTAAATATGTGAATTTTTTTCAGTTGCATTTGGATTTCAAATATAAGTATATTTTTTTCTATGAGAAGTTTTGTTAGAAAATGTAAGTGGTACAATCAACAAGCATATGATATTTATCAATTAATAAAACCAAGGAGGTTATAAATCATACAATTTTGAGGACAGTTTCTAAACTATAATATGTAACATTGTTTTATTTATAATGACATCATTTCAAAAATATTATAAGAAAATGAGAAAGAACATAATGTTTGAAGATCATATCAAACTAATAATATATTTCGATTAGTCTGTGTTACATAAATTTTTGTTTATTTTATATCCTTTTTTGGCTGTTATATATTTGAAATTTTTATTTAGTATCTTCATTTCTTGTTATCATTTATGCTTGCAATCTTTAATAAAAAAAAACTGAACTTCAAGCTGCAAACCATTCTGAGAAGTGTGTTTCTCTTCTAACCTAATGTTCTACTTACCACAAAGTTTACAGATCTCCAAGCAATTTTTGCCTTGCAGAACTGCGCAGCACTCTCTAGGCCTAAATGTCATTGCTTATATAAGCCTTATAAACATGTGCTTGTACCTCAGCCATACAGAGAGCTAGAAACAGAAGGGAATACTCTTTTATTCAACTTCAGATGTGGAGTATGCTGGTGCATTCACACTGTTGAAAGTGCTTTCTCTTTCTTCCCCTCCATTGTCTTCAAAGGAGAAAAGGTCTCCAAAAAATTGTTGCCATCAAAACTTCAGTTCAAACTGCAGAACCATTCTGAAAAGTGCTCTTGGCTTCTCAGCTCAAGTTCCACTTTCCACAAAGTTTAATGATCTCCAAGCCCTTTTTGGGACATAGATCTGCATGGCAATCTCTGCATGTTATTTCCTCCCCTCCATAGACTTCAATGTGGAAAAAGCCTCAGGAAATATGTTGATTTGAAAACATCATTTCACACTACATGAACCATTCTGAAAGTTTTGTTTGGTTTCTCACTTCAAGTTCTACTTACTACAAAATTCACAGATATCACAGCAAGTTCTGTTTATCACAAGGTTTACACATCTCCAAGCCCTTTTGGGGCGGCAGAACTACACGTTTCTTTTGATGCTTGAATGCTGTTGATTACAGAAGCCTGGGAGATATATGCTTATAACTCAGTCATGCAGAGAGCTAGAAAACAAAGGGAATACTTTTTGCTCAACTTCAGATTTGGAGTAGGCTGGTACATTCACCCTGTTACAGATGCTGTCTCTGAGGAGTAACTGTACATTATTCCCTTCACTCCATTGACTTCCATGTGGAAAAACCCTGAGGAAATATGTTGCTTTGAAAACATTATTTCAAACTGCTGAACCATTCTGGAAGTTGTACTTATGACAAAATTCAGATTTCCAACTCCTTTTAGTACAGCAGAAATGCAGGGCAATCTCTACGGCGCATTGTCATTAAATAAACAAGCCTCAAATACATGTGCTTATGACTCTGGCATGCAGAGACCTAGAAACACTAGGGAATACAATGTTGCTCCATTTAGGAAGTAGAGTATATTATTCTACTGGCACACTAGCAATTTCTTTCACTGAGAAATAACTATAAGTACTTTCCTGCCCCCATTGATTTCAGTGGAGAAAATGCCTCCAGAAACATGTCGCCATTAAAACTTAAGATCAAGCTATAGAACCATTCTGAAAAGTGCATTTGGCTTCTGACCTCAAGTTCTTCTTGCCACAAAGTTTATGGATCTCCAATCCTTTTTTGGGTCAAAGAGCTGCATTACACTCTCTAGGCCTAAATACAACTACTCATAAAAGCCTCAGAGATATTTGCTTATAAGTCAGTCATGCAGAAAGCTACAAACAGAAGAGAATGCTCCTTTGCTCCACCTCACATGTGGACTAGGCTGGTGCAATCACACTGTTGCAGGTGCTTTCTGAAGTGTAACTCTATGTTCTTTCCTCCCCTCCATTGAATTCAAAGGGGAAAGAGCCTCAGGAAATATGTTGCCAGGAAAACTTCAGTTCACACTTCAGAACCGTTCTGAAAAGAGTGTTTGGCTTCTCACCTCAAGATCTACTTATCAAAAAATTCACGGATGAGCTGAGGATTTAGTTCAGTGTTGCTACTGCTTGCCTCACAAGTGGAAGGTCCTGAGTTCAATCTCTGGTACAAAAAAAAAAAAAAAAAGTTCACAGATCTCCAAACCTCTTTTGGAGCAGCAGAAAAGCTCGGCACTCTTTAAGGCAAACTGACATTACTTATACAAGCCTCATATATGTGTGCTTCTAACTCTGGCATGTAGAGACCTAGAAATAGGAGGAAATCAACTCTTGCTCCTTTTATGAAGTAGAGTATATTGGTCTACTGGCACAACAGTAGATTTTTCTCTGAGGAGTAACTGCACATTCTGTCCTGCCCTCCATTGATTTCAATGAGGAAAAGTCTTCTGAAAAATGTTGCTCTCAAAACTTCAGTTCAACCTGGAGAATCATTCAGAAAAGTGTGTTTGGCTTCTCACAGCAAGTTCTACTTGCCACAAAGTTTACAGATCTCCAAACCCTTGGGCTGCAGAACTGCATGGCACTTTCTAGGCCTAAATGCCATTGCTTTTACAAGTTTCAGAGATATGTGCTTCTAAATTAGTCATGCAGAGAGCCAGAAACTGAAGGAAATATTATTTTGCTCCATTTAAGGTGTGGAGTAGCCTGGTGCATTTACTTTAAAGGTGAAAAAGCCTCAGGAAATATGTTGACAGGAAAACTTCATTTCATATTGCAGAATCATTCTAAAAAGTTTGTTTGTTTTCTCACCTCACTTTCTACTTTCCACATAGTTCATAGATCTCCAAGCCCTTTTAGAGCAGTAGAAATGAAAAGCACTTTCCAAGGGAAACTGCAATTACTTATACAAGCCTTATATATTCGTGCTTGTAACTCTGGCATGCAGAGACCTACCAACTCCATTTATGAAGTAGAGTGTATTTGTCTATTGTATACTAGCAGCTTCTTTCTCTGAGGAGTAAGTGCACTGTCTTCACTGCCCTCCTTTGATATCAATAGGGAAATGGACTCTGGATAATATTGCCAACAAAACTTCAGTTCAAACTGAAGAACCACTCTGAAAAGGGTGTTTGATTTCTCACCTCGACTTCTACTTACTTCAAAGTTCAGAGATATCCAAAGCCTTTTAGGGCAGCAAAAGTTCACCACACTCTTTATTGTAAACTGCCTTTACTATACAAAAGTCATATATGTGTGATTATAACACTGGCAAGCAGAGACCTACAAACAGGAGGGAAGGTACACTCGCTCCATTTATGAAGTGGAGTATATTGGTCCACTGGCACACTAGCAGCTTCTTTCTTTGTGTAGTAACTGCATGTTCTTTCCTGCCCTCCATTGTTTTCAAAGGGAAAAACAACTCCCAAACAATGTTGCCATCAATACTTCAGTTAAAACTACAGAACCATTCTGAAAAGTGCATTTGGCTTTTCATCTCAAGCTTGTCTACTACAAAGTTTACAGACCTCTAAGCCCTTTTGGGCCACAGAACAGTCCAGCACTCTCCAGGCTTAAATGCAATAGCTAATACAATCCTCATAGATATATGCTATAACTCAGTCATGCAGAAAGCTAGAAACAGAAGGAATACACCCTTGCTCCACTTATGAAGTAGAGCATATTGGTCCATTGGCACACTAGCAGCTATTAACTCTGAGTAGTAACTATACATTCTTTCCTGCACTCCATTGACTACAATGAAAAAAGTCCTCCTGAAAATTTTTGCCATCAAAATTTCAATTCAAACTGCAGACCCATCCTGAAAAGTGTGGTTGGCTTCTCACCTCAAATTCTACCACTAATTTCACAGATCTCCAAGTGCTTTTATAGCAACAGAAATGCAAGGCACTTTCTAAGTCAAAATGCCATTATGTATAAAATCTTCACACATATATATATACAATTCTTTCATGCAGAGACCTAGAAATAGGATGGAATACACTCTTGCTCCATTTCAGAAGTACAGTATATTGTGCCACTCCACACAAGCAGCTTCTTTCTCTGAGGAGTAAATGCATGTTCTTTCCTGCCCTCCACTGACTTCAATGTGAACATGCCAATGTAGAAGTGGGGAGTGGAGGGGTGGGTGAAGGGAGGGTGGGGACAAGGGGAAAAAAATGAGAACCAAGACCTGGCATATAAAGGTACAAAATCCCAGTAATGAATGTAACTGTACTTTCTACCTAGAATGTACCAACAAATTAAATTTTTAAAAAATTAAAAAAAGAAAATGCCAATGTAAATACGTTGCAGTCAAAACTTCAGTTCAAACTGCAGAACCATTCTGAAAGTGCTTTTGGTTTTTCACCTCAAGTTCTACTTAGCACAAAGTTTATAGGTCTCCAAGACCTTGTGCTGCACAACTTCTTGGCATTCTCTAGGCCTAAATGCCATTGCTTATAGAAGCCTCATAGATATGTGCTTATATATCAGTAATGCAGAGAGCTAGAAACAGAAAGGAATACTCATTTGCTCCACTTCAGATGTGGAGTAAGCTGGAGCATTCACACTCTTGCAGCTACTTTCTCTGAGAAATAACTGTACATTTTTCCCACTCTTCCATTGATATAAATGCGGAGAAACCCTCAGGAAATATATTGCCATGCAAGCTTCAGTACACACTGCAGAACCATTTTGAAAAGTGTGTTTGGCTTCTCACCATAAGTTCTATTTACCACAATGGTTACAGATCTCCAACACCTTTTAGGGCAGCAGAAATGTGTGCTACTCTCTTTGCAAAACTGCCATTGCTGGTACAAGCCTCGTATACATGTGCTTATAAATCTGTCATGCAGAGACCTAGAAACAGAAGGGAATACTCTCTAGCTCCATTTATGAAGTACATTATATTGGTTCTCTGGAACACAGGAATCTTCTCTTTCTAGGCAGTAACTGTGCATTCTTCCCTGCCCTCCATTGACTTTAAACTGCAAAAGGCCTTCAGAAAAGTTATGCAGTCAAAACTTCAGTTCATACTGCAGAACCGTTCTGAAAAGTGTGTTTGGCCTCTCACCTCAAGTTCTACTTATGACAAAGCTTATAGGACTCCAAGATTGTTTAGGGCAGCAGAAATTCAAGGCACTCTCTAAGGTAAACTCCCATTACTTACACAAGACTCATGTATATGTTCTTATAACCCTGTTTTTTGTTTGTTTGTTTTGTTTTGTTTTTTTGGGTACCGGGGATTGAACTCAGGTCCTTGCACCTGCAAGGCAGGCCACCAAACTGCTGAGCTAAATTCCCGGCCCTGTACTTGTAACTCTGGCATGCAGATGCCTAGAAACAGGAGGGAAGAAATTATTGCTCCTTTTATAAAGTAGAGTATATTGGTCCACTGGCACAATAGCAGATTTTTTATCTGAGGACTAACTGCAGTTTCTTTCCTGCCCTCCACTGCCTTCAATGGATTAAGGCCTCCAGAAATATGTCACCATCAAAACTACAGTTCAAACTGCAGAACGATTCTGAAAAGTGTGTCAGTCTTTTCACATCAAGATCTACTTAGCATGAAGGGTACAGATCTCGGAGCACTTTTAAGGGAGCAAAAATGCACTCCAATCTCTTTTCCAAACTGCCTTTACTTATATAAGCCTCACATATATGTGCTTATAACTCTGGCATGAAGAGACCTAGAAACAGAAGGGAATGCATAATTGCTGTATTTATGCAGTAGGGTATATTGGTCCACTTATACTCTACCAGCATATTTCTCTGGGGAGTAACTCCACATTCTCTCCTGCCCTCCATTGATTTCAATGCATAAAATGCCTCAGGAAAAATGTTGCCATCAAAACTTCAGTTAACTGCAGAACCATTCCGAAAAGTTCAGTAGTCATCTCACCTCAGGTTCTACTTATCACAAAGTTAACAGATCTCCAAGCCCTTTTTGGGTCACAGAATTACATGGCACTCTCTAGTCCTAAATGCCATTGCTTATATCAGCCTCAGAGATATGCGCTTATAAATCAGCCATGCAAAGAACTAAAAATATAAGGGAAAACTCTTTTGTTCCTCTTCAGATGAGGAGTAGGCTGGTGCATTCACAGTCTTGCACCTGTGTTCTCTGAGGTGTAGATGCATTTTTTTTCCTCTCCTCCTTCAAATTTAAATGGGAAAAATCTTTAGGAAATATGTTGCTGTGAAACTTTCAGTTCAAATTGTAGAACCATTCTAAAAATTGTGTTTGGCCTCTCACATCAAATTCTACTTACCACAAATGTCACAGACCTCCAAGCCTTTTTTGGCTACAGAACTGCCCAGCATTCTCTAGGCCTCAATGCCATTGCTTATACAAGCCTTGTACATATGTGCTTATAAATCAGTCATGTGAAGAGATAGAAACTAAAGGGAATGCTCTTTAGCCACACTTCAGATGTGCAGTAGGCTGGTGCATTCACACTGTTGCAGCTTATTACTCTGAGTAGTAACTGCCTGTTCTTTCCTCCCCTCCATAGACTTCAATGAGGAAAATGCTCCAGAAATATGTTGCTGTGAAAACTTCCTTTCAACTGCAGAACCATTCTGCAAAGTGCATTTGGCTTCTCACCTCAAGTTCCACACTCGAGAAAATTTGCAGATCTCCAAGACCTTTTAGGGCAGCAGAAATGCATGGTACTCTCTAAGGCACACTGCCCCACTTATACCAGTCTCATATACATGTGCTTATAACTCTGGCATGAAGAGATCTAGAACAGGAGGGAATACAGACTTGTTCCATTGATGAAGTAGAGTATATTGTGCCTCTCCACACTAACATCCTCTTTCTCTGAGGAGTAACTACATGTTCTTTCTTGCCCTCCATTGACTTCAATGAGGAAAAGGCCTCCGGGAAAAATGTCACCATCAAAACTTCAGTTCAACCTGCAGAACCAGTGTGAAAAGTGTGTTTGGCTACTCACCTCACCTTCTCCTTACCACACAGTATACAGATCTCCAAGCCCTTTGAGCACAGCAGAAATAAACTCCAATCTCTATGACAAATTGTCTTTACTTATACAAGCCTCACATATAT
>NW_022900936.1:72834519-72872814 GCF_012274545.1 Fukomys damarensis | reverse complement strand
TATATATATATGCTTATAACTCTGGCATGAAGAGAACTAGAAATAGAAGGGAATACAAACTTGCTCCATTTACTCATTAGAGTATTTCAGTCCACTTATACTCTACCAGCTACTTTCCCTAAGGAGTAACTGCATGGTTTTTCCTCTACTTCATTGACTTCAATGGAGAACAAAGCCTCAGGAAATACGTTGCTGTGAAACCTTCAGTTCAAACTGCAGAACCATTCCAAAAAGTGCTTTGGGTTTCTCACCTCAAGTTCTACTTAACATAAAGTTCTCCAAGCCCTGTTGTTGCAACAGAAATGCACTCCAATCCCTGTGCCAAAATGTAGTTACTTATACAAACCTCAAATATATGTGCTTACAACTCTGTCATACAGAGACTCAGAGAGAGATGGGAATATACAATTGCTCTATTTATGAAGTAGAGCATATTGGTATACTGGCACACTATCATCTTCATTTTGTGAGGAATACATGAATGTTCTTTCCTGCCCTCCATCGATTACAATGTGGAAAATGCCTCAGGAAAAATTTTGCTATCAAACTTCAGTTCATACAGCAGAACCATTCTGCTAGAACTGCCCACATGTGGCAATCAACCCCACAACAGGAATGAAGTAAAAGAGTAGTCACTAGATTGTCTCATTCTTTACATTTCAGATTTCTACATCACATGACTATGAGGGTTGTTATTGCAAATGGCCATTTGTGTAAAATGAGCCATCCAGTTCTGTTGTAAAGAAGGGGCTTGGAGAGCTGTCAAATTTGTCCTAAGAACTTGATGTTAGAAGCCAAGGTGCCTTTCAGAATGTTTCTGTAGTGTGAACTGAAGTTTTGATTCCAACATTTTCCCTGAGGCATTTTCCCCATGGAAGTCATTGGAAGGTGATAACATACAGTACCATTGCTTCTCAGGAAAGAAGATGGAACTAACCAATGTGACAATCAACTGCACACCAGGAGTAAAGTAAAAGATGAGTCACTTATGTGTCTGGCTTTCTGGCTTTCAAATTTCTACAACACATCACTATGAGACTTTATTGTGATTGCCAGTTGGGTTATACCATGCTATCTAGATATGCAGCAAAGAAAGGGCTTGTATAGCAGTCAACTTTCTCCTAAGAAAAACTAGAGGTTAGGAGACAAGCACATTTTACTGTGGTTCTGTAGTTTTAGCTGAAGTTTTGATTCCAACATTGCTGTTAAAGACAATGATCTCTGTATTACATATTTCTATAGCACATTTTTATGAGGTTTCTGTTGTGAATGGCCATTTGACTAGGAAATATCATCTAGTACTGCACCAAAAAAAGGGCTTGAAGAGTGGTGAACTTTCTCCCAAGAAGAAATTATGGTTAGAATCTTAAATATTTCAGAATAGCTCTGCACTTTGAATAGGTTTTGATTCCAACATTTAACCTGAGGCCTTTTCCCCACAGAAATTAATGGAAGGGAATGCTGGAAAGGCTGGTTATTTCCCAGGGAAAGCAACATGAAATGTCTTGTTGAGGCACTCCACAATTTTATAGTAATAAATTAAAAGAGCCATCACTCAAGGGTGTGGAAATCACAAATTTGTACAGAACATTTTTTGGATGTTTACATTTTTATTGGCAGTTTGGCTTAGAATTTGCCATTCAGTTCTGTTGCCAATAAATGGCTAGGAGAGCTGTGTACTTTCTCGCAAGAATAACTTGAGGTTAGAAGCTTAATGCACTTTTCAGAATGGTTTTGCAGTTTGAACTGAAGTTTTGATTCCAACATTTTCCCGGAATCTTTTTCCCAGTGGAAGTGAATGAAAGAAGGTGAGACAAAGTGCAGTTACTTCTCAGAGAAAGAAAGTGGAACTGCTCTCATGAGGCAATTACATGCACTCCAATAATGAAGTAAACGTGTAGTCACTCAAGGGTCTGACAGTGTGCATTAGAGATTTGTACAGCACAACTCTATGCAGCTTGTACTGTGAATGACAGTTTGGCTAGAATATCCCATCCAGTTCTGGCGCAAAGAAAATTCTTGGACAGCTGTTAACTTTGCCATAAGAAGAATATTTTCTTAGAAGCCAAGCACACTTTTCAGAATAGCTTTGCAGTTTGAACAGAAATTTTGCTTCTAACATTTTCCCTGAGGCTTTTTACCTATAACATCAATGAAAGGGTAAGACATAAAGTGCAGTTACTTCTCAGAGAAAGCAGCTGGAACTGCCATGGTAAGAAAATCAAATTCACAACCAGAATGAAAATAAATTGTACTCATTCAACTCTCTGACTCTCTACATTACAGATTTCTGTAGCATATTTCTATATTTCTTCAATTGTGATTTGCTGCTTAGCTCAAATGTGAAATCCATATCTGCTGTGATTAAAGCACTTGGAATGTTATCATCTTTTTCTTATTGAGAATTTAAGGCTGAATCCAAACACACTTTTCAAAATGCTTCTGCAGCGTGAACTGAAATATTAACTCCAACATATTCCCTGAGGACTTTTTCCAATAGATATCAATGATAGGGTATGACATAAAGTGTGTTACTTCTGAGAGAAAGCAGCTGGAAATGCCCTGATGTGGCAACCAAATCTACTCCAGGAATTAAGTAAATGTGTAGTCACTCTAGTTATGGCTCTCTGCAGGACAGATTTGTACAGCACATCTATATGATTCTTTTTTTAAAATTAATTATATTAGTATATTTAAAGTACATGATACAATGATGTTTATCATTGAAAATTTGCAACTTTGCCTAATCCATCTTAGTTCTTCTTTTTCCCCCATTCCCCTGCCCTCTCTTCAACTCCTCCATCCCTCCCTATCTACAGATTTTTTCAATTTTTTTCATTTTCTCATATTTTATTCACTTCTTTCCTTTCCCTACCCCTTCCCATTTCCACATCCCCTTTGCCCTTTTCTTCCTATTTCACATAATGTATTGTAGGGAGTGGGGAAAGAGACCTCTACAATGGTCCCTGGCCTGTAAGCCCCCATAGCATGAGGCAAATTAAAAAACACAGAAATTAGACTCAGAGTAGAGCACCTGAGATTTGGGTCCTGGTCAGTGATGCTCACAGCAGCAAAGACAAAGGCCCCAAGCACATCCAGCATTTATTTAATGCAATTGTGGGAAGTAATAGCCAGTAGGGTATGTTTTGAAGTGATTTAGTGAATTGCTGCCAAACACCTGGCCTGAAGGCAACAGTCAAGGCTGAATGGGTGTGGTTACTACTAATCTTGCTAGGACAGAAGAAACCAGTACAGGAACCAGGTGCAATCAGCAAGTAACCCACAAGGTCAGTGAGAAGCAATAATTCAGGAGGAAGGATTATAATTGGGGTCATGCTGATCTTAGCTGCACATAACTTAGCAGGATCCTGCCACTTCACAGACCAGGATTTGGCCTCTATTTCAGCCATTAGCAATGGAGTGATATTAGCCCATCCCTGCTAGGTGAGATGTCAGTATGAGACAAGTCTTCAGTCTGACCCTGATATAAAACAGGGAAGGCAAAAAGCATCTGCCACTCATAGCCTGCTTGTACTGGGCAGAGATATCTCAGAAAATCTGTTTTCAGTTTCTCACACTAGAAAAACTACTTAGTATTTACACACGTGTGTAGTATTTACTTCACTTGAGAGTATAGCTTCAATGTGCATCTATTTAGCTATGAATGTTTCTAATTTATCAGTGTTTATATCTGAGTAGTATTCCATTTTATTTTTTAAAATCTACATTTTTCTTTACCTAATCTCCAATCGATGGGTAGCTGCTCTCCTTTCAAGTTTTAGCTATTACAAATTGTGCACATGGGTGCACATATATCAGTGTCGTATGATACATTTAATTCTTTGGAAAAGATAGCCAACTAGGGAATAGCTGTGTGAAATGACACTTTCAACACTAGTTCTTTCAGGTAACTCCAGACTGATTTCCACAGTAGTTGCTCCAGTCTACCCTCCCACCAGAAGTGGAGCAGTGTTCCTCTTTCCCCACAGCCTGCCAGTATTCGTTATTGGTTGATTTCAAGATAGAAGCCATTCTATATAGTGTGAGGTGGAATCTTGGCATTGTTTTCATTTGCATCTCTTGAATGACCAGAGATATTGAACATTTTTTCATATGTTTATTTGCTGCTACTTCTTTTCTTGAGAAATTCCTGTTCATTTCAGATGCCCAGTTTTGGAATGAGTCTTTAAATTTGGAAGGTCTGATTTTAAAAATTCTGTACACATTCTAGATACTAGACATTTATCTGAGGAACAGATGGTGAAAAATTTCTCCCCCATTTTGGGTTGTTTCTTCACACAGTTGGTTTCTTTTACTCTGCAGAGCTTGATAATAAGAAGAGATCCCATTTGTTGATTGTCTGTGCCAGTTCGCAGGCAACTAAGGTTTTGTTCTTAAAATATTTTCCTACACCATTGTCTTCAAGAGTTCTACCTAAGCTCTTTTCCAGCTGGTTTAGTGTTTCTATTTTAATATTTAGGTCTTTAACCCATTTTTATTTTAATGTGGTGCATGGTAAGAGATATAGATCTAGCTTTAATCTTTGGCCAGTTGAAACTGTTTGTCCAGCACCACTTATTGAAGAGGCTACCCTTCCTCCAGTGAGGGTATTTGGATCCTTTGTCAAGGGTGAGATAGCTGAATGTGTCTCAAATTGTTTCTGAATCTTCTAAACTGTTTTACTGCCCCTGAGGTCTGTTTCTTTGATAGTAACATGCTGTTTTTTTCAGTGTAACTTTGTAGTGTAGCTTCAAGTTGGGGATTCTGATACCCCCTACCTTGTCTTTATAGCTTAGAATTTCTTTTGCTATTCAGGGTCTCTTCTTACACCAAATAAATTTTTGAATTGTTTTCTCAAGGTCTGTGTACTATGCTTCTGGTATTTCAAGTGGTATTGCATTGACTGTATATAGCAGTTGTGGAAGTCTGGCCATTTTCATGGTGTTGGGTCTTTGTACCCATGACCAAGGGATGTCATTCCATTTTTTGATATCCTCTTCAATCTCTCTTTTTAGAATAGTTAAGTTTTCAGAGAAGAGGACTTTGATTTCTTTTGTTAGGTTGATTCCTAGTTATTTCATTTTATTGGATGGTATTGTGAGAGGAATTGTTTACCCCATGTTTTGCTTAGTGAGTCTGATCTTTGTGTACAGGAAAGCTATTGATTTTTGTGTTTTGACCTTATACAGCTACTTTACGGAATTTGGTTAATGAGCCTAGAAGGCTTTTGGTGGAGTTCTTGGGTCTTCTATACAGAATGTCATACCATCAATAAATAATGACAATTTGACTTCTTCATTTCTTAACTTTATTCCATTTATTTCTTTGTCTTCTCTCATTGCTGTGGCTAGTGTTCCCAAAATTATATTGCAAAGGAGTGATAATAGTGGACATATTTGTCTTGTTCCTAATTTTAGTGAGATGGATTTCAGTTTTTGACCATTAAGTATGATATTGGCAGTTGTTTTTTCATAGATGAGTTTCATGACATTGAGGTAGAGACCATGTAGTCCAATTTTTTGTAGGCTTTTTTCATAAATCTTTGTTGGATTTTGCCAAATGCTTCTCTGCATCAGTAAAAAAATGATATGGATTTTCTCTTGCCTCTATTATTATAGTGTATTATATTTATTGATTTGCATATGTTGAACCATCCCTCAATCCCTGGTATGGATCTCACTTCATGAGCGTGTATGATCTTGTTGATGATTATGTATATTCCATTTGCCAGTATATTGTGAAGAAAGTTTGCATCTATGTTCATTAGTGAGATTGGCCTATAAGACACTTTTTCTTTTGGGTCTTTCTTTATTTGGGAAGCAAAGTGATGCTTGCTTCCAGGAAATAATTTTGAAGAATTGCTTCTCTTTCAACTTTGTTAAAGAGTTTAAACAGTAGTGACCGTCGTTCATTTGTAATCAGAAGATATCTAGAATAGCAAAAACAATTCTAGGCAACACAGACATGGAAGGGGGTATCTCAATCCCTAATTTAAAACTAGAAATCCACTGTAATAATAGCATGGTACTAGCAAAGAAACAGACCTGAATATCATTGGCCTAAATTAGAAGATGCATAAACAACTCCAGGCATGTTCAGCTACCCCATCTTCTACAAAGGAGCCAACCATCCTCACTGGAGGAAAAATAGATTCTTTAATAAATGGTGTTGGAAAAACTGGATTTCAACTTGCCAAAGATTAAAACTAGACCTGTATCTTTCACCAGGCCATAATCTAAAACCCAAGTGATTTAAGGACACAAATATTAAAACAGACCCACTGAACTTGCTGGAAGATAATCTAGGAAAACTCTTCAAGATAGTAACATAGGAAAAAACTTTATGAAGAAATCCTCAGTAGGATAGGAACTAGCACAAAGAATCAACAACTGGGATCTCATCTTTTTTAAAAAAACTTCTGCACTGCAAGGGAAATCACCAGCAGAGCTATGTGACAACCCATAATGTGGGGAAAAAATTTACCAGCTTTTCCTCACACATAGTTCCACTATTTACAATTATAAAGAACTCAAGTATCAGAATCCTCAAATATGAACAGAAATTGGTACCTGAAATATTTTTCAGAAATTGGTTCCTGAAATGAATAGATGTTTCTCAGAAAAAGAAGCAAAAACTGCAAATAAATATATGGAAAAATGTTCAACATCACTAGTCATGAATGAGATGCAGATAAAAACAATACTGAAAAAATGGCTGCTATCAAGAAATCAACAAATAACAAATGCTGGTGGGGTTGTGGGGAGAAAGGAACCCTTCTCAATTGGTGGGCATGCAGTCTGTGGCAACCAATGTGGAAATCAATTTGGAAATACCTGAAACAACTAGGATTTCAAAACCCAGCTATTTCTATGCTGGGTGTATTCCTAAAGAATTATAAGAATTATACCACAGTAATATATGGACAACTGTGTTTATAGCAGCACAGTTTGTAATAGCCAAAATTTGGAAATGGCCCAAATTGCCCACTACAGACTGGAAAAAGAAGATTTTTTTTAATAAAATGGAGTACTACTCAGCTATAAAGAATGAGAATTTGATGCATTTATAGCCTAATTAGATTCACATTAAGTGAAATTAATAGGATACACATGTGTAAATACCAAATAGTTTCACTGGAGTGAAAATCTAAAAGTATAAATAAGTACCAAATGTGTAAATGACATTGTGTAATAGGAATAAAAGTTCTAAAGAAGTAAGTAAAGTGGGAGGAGTAGGGGAAAGGTAAGAAGAGAAAAGAAAAAAATATGAGAAAAGGAAAAACATGGAAACATGGCCTTTACATTGGTAGGGTATAGGGGTGAAAGGAGGGCAGGGTAATAGAGAAAAAATAGGAAAAATGATATTTTATATAAGGTACAAATCCCAATTATTAATGTAACTGTATTGCACACCAAAATTGTACAAATGAACATAATTTAATTTAGGATTTAATTTCATTTAGGGTCATTGCCTGTAGTAGAATAGAAGAGTATAGGGTTGATAGAAAAATATAAGGAATTGAATAAGACTACTTGATGTATTGATATCCTATAATATTTTCATTTTTTAAACATATAAATATTTCAATATTAAACTTTATATTACATGCTTTAAAAAAAAGATGTCTAAGGAAGGGGAGACACATAGTGCAGTTATAATTTAGAGAAAGCAACAAGAACTGCCCTGGTGTGGCATTCAATTCCACACCAGGAATGAAGTAAAACATTATACATTTGATTATCTGCCTCTAAATTAGTTTGTGCAGCACATCTGTGTTGGGCTCGTATTGGGAAAGCCAGTTTAGTATACAAAAAAATCATCCAGTTAAGGCCCAAAGAAAGGGCCTGGAAAGCTGTCCCACTTGTCCTCAGAAGACCTTGGGGTTACAAGCCAAACACAGTTTTCAGAATGATTCTGAGTTTGAACTGAATATCTGATGGTAACATTCTCCCTAGGTCCAGCTCTCCCATAAAAGTCAATGGAAGGGCAGATACAAAGTGCAGTTACTCAAAGAAAGCAGCTAGAACTTTGCTGGTGTGCCAATCAACTCCAACCTACTGAAGAAGTAAAAGAGTGGTCAACTGAGCGCCACAAATCTGTGATGCTTGTATTGGGAATGGCAGTTTGGTCTAAGTAGTGCCATCTAGTTCTGTGGCAAAGAAAGGAATGGAAGGTGTCAACTTTGTCCTAAGAATTGGAAATTAGAAGGGAAATACACTTTTCAGAATCGTTCTCAAGTTTGAAGATTTGATTGCAACATTCTCCCTTGGGACAGGTCTCCTATAGAAGTCATTGGAAGCTGATGATATAAACTGCACTTATTTCTCAGAGAAATCACCTAGAACAACCTTGATGTAGCATGAACTCCACCCCAGCAATTAAGTAAAACAATAGTCACTTGAGCATCTGTCTCTGCATTACAGAATTGTGGAGCACAAGTCTGTGATGCTTGTTTTGATGCTATGGAAGGAATCAGTAAGTGACATGGACAGAGAGATGCAGAATGGAAAAAAAACAAAAGGCCAATCACACTAAGAGCAGTACCAGTGATCGACAACCATACTGTGTTACAGCTCCTTCTTTTATAGGGTTTCATAGCAATGTTCTCATTGACATTGTTACATTGTATTTCCTCAGTTCACGTGTATTGATATACACATCACAATCACAAGACAGTTAACTTTTGACCAAGTTGTACCAATTCTTTTAGGATTTACCTAACTATTCTAGACAAGGGGAAGTGGGTGTTCCAGGTCAGGAAAGTAAACTTAACAATGGTTCTTTGTATCTTGACTTTTACAGTCATTTGGTTTCCAAAACTTGGAGCCTGGAGTTCTTGATGTGCCCTGATATCTCAGGATGAGGACAGATGTGTCTTTATACAGTTAATGACTCTGGTGTCTTTTAATTTTGAACTAAACAAGGCAGACTGGGTTCAGCGACAGCAGAAGTCATCTACATTTTCTTAATATTTTGTAGGTCTTGGTAATTCACAAAAATTTTCTCTATCATTCCTTCCTTTATTTTGGGGGTAACTCCTTACCTCTTGTTGAATTCACACCAATTTTTATTATTTCACATACTTAACATCGTATAATGTTGGACAGCAGCTATTCTCTGATGTATAAATTTAGACATCCACCTTACTACATAAGAAACACACATGAGTACCACCAATTCCCATTAGTGTGTTTACCCAGGCTTTCCATCCTGACACATTAAGGCCAAATTTTTCCCACCATCTTAATACAATCTCTTAGTTTATCTAGTGATTCCCTAACTATTTCAGATCTATTTGTATAACAACAACATTCCTCTCCCCAGAACAGACAAGTTGGGCCTTAGGATCCCCAAAGCACATAACCAGTAGAATGCTTTGAAATCACCTTGAAAACACCATTTCCACAGAGAAAGTTCCATTTGGAGTAGAGTAATAACCAGTGGTTGAAGACAAATCAAAAGAATTAGTACAAACACCTGAGATGTTGTGTGACTTTTGAGTACCAAGAAAACAAGTCCCATTAACAATTATATTTAATGAGTAGCTGAGCAAGGGATACGTACTAAGCTTTATTGGCTCTAAAGGTAGGTCACTCATGATGCCAATTGCATGATATGTCATTATGTTGAGTGGTGTATAAATCCACAATCAAAGGATAATTCCTCATCTGCCTGTAACAGCAGTGAATGAGTACCATTAATTCCATCACATCTATTACTGTTATTTTGGATGCTCTTTTAACATATTCTGTATTTTCTGCAGTACAGGAGTATTTCCTATTTCTGGAAGTGGGCTC
Source organism: Fukomys damarensis (assembly GCF_012274545.1). Classification (NCBI taxonomy): domain Eukaryota; kingdom Metazoa; phylum Chordata; class Mammalia; order Rodentia; family Bathyergidae; genus Fukomys; species Fukomys damarensis. The sequence continues at coordinate 72,863,017 of NW_022900936.1, read as the reverse complement.
TTCCAGATCGTTTTAGTCTGTAGAATCCATCCCTTTAACCTCTGAGGCCAATGCCTAATAATTGACTGATATCCAATAAAAACATGGAAAATTGTTTCTTGTAGCCAGCTTGCTTCTTAAGTCCAAGGTATGAACATTTTTAAGGGGTTACATTGTCCCTGTTTTCACTTATTATAATTGCCAGTATTTCTGGTTATAGCAGAACGATTTAATCATATTTGAGTTTTATCTGAATAATATCTCTTTTTCCTGTGTATATCCCCCATAGTTGAGTATGGTACCAGGGCTTCCATAATGTTCTTTTGGACAGGCATCAAAAAGAAGTGTGGGAGGATGTCCCTTCAGTTCCCACTTAACAGCTTTAAATATTACAGATTTTTCATCAAAATTATCATCGTTAGGTTTCTAAATTCCTAATTCAAATACAAAATAACCCATAACCACCTGACATAATGAGTCTGTAGTATCTTAATTGTAGTCCTCATTTTTCAGCCATGCATATACTCTTGGCCTCTGAAGTGCCAGAAGCAGGCCCTTGAGTGCTCTGTCTCCTGGAGTCATAGTCTATGGAGTTCTCTGGGTATGCTCCCCTCACTCTGGAGTTGTGTATCTATGGTTGGACTTCAGCCACCTTAACAGCTGTGGGACTAACTACAAGTGCTCATAAGGTCTTTCCCAAATAGGTTGTAAAGGTGACTTTTTCCAATTTTTAACATAAACTCAGTCTCCTCGTTTTTATCAAATGGACAGGGCTTAGCACAGGTAGATCCTCTTTATCCCTAATTTGTCCCTGGATATTTTGGAACACTTTCCAATTCTAACAGCTGTAATTCCATACTGGATGAACCTAAGATAAATTTCCTGTAAAGTCTCTTAAGATACACTGTGGACTCCCAAACGAGACCTCCTATGGGAAAAATCCAGTAACCTGGGGTGTTTCTGATTTTAAAGTGGAGCTAAAGGGAGAAAACTGACCAGTTACCCTGGTGCTGTCAATATTGAGTTAATACACCCTTAAAAGTACAATTCATTTTTTTCTACCTTGTTGGAGCTCTGGGGCCAATAAGAAGTAGGTAGGTACCATTTTGTATGTAATAATTTAATTAGATCTTGTACAGTCTCTGCCTCAAATGCTGACCCATTGTCACTACCTATACAGAGAGACAGACCAAACCTTGGAATGATCTCTTTCAATAAAATCTTGCATACTTCTTAAGCCTTCTCTGTTTTTGTGGTGAAGTCCTGAGGTTGTCCAGAGTAAGTATAAACACATGCCAGCATATACGTATAACCTCTGCAAGGGGAGAATTCTGTAAAGTCTCTATGTATGTCCTCAAGGAGGATTGTGCCCTTTCATTGTATTCCAAGTGGTGCCCTGGGCCCTGATGTCAGGTTTATTTTTTGACAAATTTGACAACTTTTTGAGATTTGTTCATACAAAGCACAAATCTGGGGTATGAAGATATATTTTTTCCAAGAGTGTTTGGAGTGCTCTTTCCTCCATGAGTTAAATCATTATATTCTTTGATCCAATAGTAAGATCACATCTCTGGTGTCATTCTTCTTTTGTCAGGCAGTATCCAAACAAGTCCTTGTTTCTCAGCTGATTGTTTCTTAGCCCATTCATCACCTTCATGTGAGTATTTTATAATAGCAAAGGGCTTTTGTATCTCCATCTTCCTCTTTTGTGCATTGGTGAGTATGGTCATCTGAAGTTTCTGTTTAGCTGCCTTTTTGTCTTCTATATTTGCCTTAGCATTGTGTTTTGTTAGTGTGTCTTTTCCATTTTGGTGTCCAGGGCAATGCATTACTACTACATTATCAGGTTCCCACACTGCCGCCAATAGCTGTAATATCTCCTGTTTATTTTTAATTTGTTTGCCTTCCATTGTGAGAAGACCTTGCTCTATATATTATGCTATGAATATATAGGGCAGCAAAGGTATAATGGTAGTCTATAAATATTTACACTCTTTCCCTTTGCCCACTGGAGAGCCTGTATGAGTGCCCAAAATGCCACTTGCTGAACTGACCATCCAGTGGGGAGGGGCCTCAGTTGGATCACTTCAGCCTGAGTCGTTAATGCATAGCCAGCATAGCATATGCTGTTTTCCATTAAGCTGTTACTGTCCATGAACAGCTCTAAATCAGTATCAGGCAGTGGGTTTTTTGCAGATCCAGATGACTCAAGAACAGCTTGTTGGTGATGCTGAGACAGTCGTGGTCAGGAGGGCCAGGTTCTGAGGTAAAAAATGTAGCAGGAGTCAAGGTTTTAACTGGAACAAAATGTAGACAGGGATTCTCACAGATGAGGGCCTGATATTATGAGACTATTATTTGAGAGCCACTGATGTCCTCTGTTGTTCAACAATTCTTGGAAGTCATGGGGAAGCTGAAAAGTGAATTCCATTCCTAAGGCTGGCTTGTCAGCTTCATTAATTAGCATAACTGCAGCTGCCAGAGTGCATAAACAAAGGGGGCTATCCCTTTGCAACTAGATCCAAATTTTTAGATAGATATACCACTGGCTCATTCCAAAGGCCTACTTTTTGGGTGAGCACCCCCAAGAAGGTATGGTGTTTTTTTTTAGTCACATGCAAGATAAAAGTTTGAGTCACATCTAGGATTCCCAATGCAGGGGTAGCAGAGAGGGTTAATTTTAACCTTTGAAATGCTGATGGTGCTATTTTTTTTTTTGAAAGCAGCATTTTCATTAAGTAATTTGGAATCCCAAATATTTGACTCACTGTACACTACTTTGAGCCTGTCCATGGAACTTTATATCCTGTCCCTTAAAGCAGCATTAATATCTTCATAGTACCCTGTGAAGCTTTTATTCATCTATTTCATCAGAAAATTAACAATAATAATCATGATTATATGTATGAAACTTTATGCCTTTTAATTTGATATCAAAAGCACTTTTTCAATAAAACCCTTTAATAACTTTGTTTTAACACAAAAATATATTTTTAAATGACCATTATTAATATATCACAATGACATATTTGGAATTCAGTCCTTTGATGATAACCAGTTTAAACATTTTATCATATTTAACAATGTTTACTGGCAGTATAACTTCTCAGAAGGCTATAAAAGTTATTCGGCATCCCCTTAGTGAATAAAGACAAAAATACATTTTTCCGAGCCACTGCTTTTTATTCACCAATAGAAGTTTATCCAACCCTAAAAGTGTATATTTAATTATCTTAACAAAAAATTTAAGTTGTAAAACCAGATTGTAGAAATTAACAATTTATTTATATCTTTGACATCAATTTGATCAAAAAATGTAATTGGACACTTTCAAACAATTGAACAGACACAGACAAATATATAAGACAATTCATGAAACTAGTGTACACTCAAGTATATTTGTCCAGTTAAATAATAACATCTTTTAATTAAGACCAGTCAAGACTTTGCAGGTCAATTAACAGAGATCTCTTGTACAATTGGAATCAGAAGGAATGAAAGCTCTTTATAACTGTAAATGTAAACCATTTATAAGAAACATAAAACCAACAAGGAAACATACATATTTTCTTGATAAATCACTTCTTCACACATTCTCAACATACTCAGACCTTCTGTTCTTGTATATCTTTTTTATCTTTCTAAGATAAACACACAATATCCTTTCATATCAAAAGTATATCTCTTTTACTTATAGTTTTCCTAATATTTTCCTCTATCTCAATTACTATAAACCTTCTATAACAAACTTTAGCTGTTAAAATTTTAAAGTATCCTTTTTTTCTATTCTCACACTGTTACATCTTAAAATTTGACTAGCTGCCAGTAGGAGAGTATTAACCTTGAGGTTTTTTTATCAACAAAGTACAGAAAAATTCAAGTTGACCCTATAATCACAATTTAAGAATTTGCAATGTACAAGAAAAATTTTAAGCATACCAATGAAACATCCACTCAAATTGAAACAAAGATATATTTATCAAATACTTAAAAATTGTAACTTTATTTCTCTTGTAAAATCTCTTGTCTGATAAACCACAGTTGCAGTTTCTCTGGCCTTATTTTGGCAACAGGTTGATGACATAGTGCTAGCCTTTAGGCTATTCTCATGTATTTTCCTACTCAGTTGCGACAATGGAGTTATATTTTTTTAAGTTTTCTGTTTCTGTACTTTTTTATGATATCTATACCAAATTGGGTTACAAAAGCAATATTCATTAGTCTGCCTCAAGTGGTAACCTTGTTCCAAATCAGCCTAACTTTTCTTTTGTCTCATTCCCTCTGGGGGCCAAGACTGGCTTAGCTGAGGCCATGATCACTTGGCATTCCCCTGTCTGGTAACATATTACAAACAAAGGGTGTGTATCACTCACAAAAGAATGATAATTCACACTTGTCTGTGTGCTTGTGATTTCTCAATCATTATCAGCTATGTATGAACTAAGGAACACTGTTACATGAGTGTTCCATTTTGCTCATAATAGATAATAGCCACAGAATCACAGAAACCAGGCACACACATGCTGTGTGATTTGGGGAAGGATCTTTAAGCATAAATACCCCCTCACTTTGTCTTGGGATACAGATGAGGATACCAATTGCTTTTGTAGCTCATTTCCTTTGCTTTCTAACCTAGTCTCTTTCACATATACAGTCAGACAAGAAATTAACACATTCCATCCCTGGGGCGCCTTACAAAGAACAAATTGAGGACAGTCAAAATCCTCACAAATGACAAAAAGTGTAGGGTGATTAGGCCTCTGCTCTATATCTTACTCAAATTGAGGATATATATCCTCACAAATGGCAGAGAAGGGAGGGTAATCAGGCCTCCAATCTGTCATCTGCCCACACATTCAAATTGAGAGTATACAAATGAAACCCTTAAAAATGGCAAGGAGTGTAGGGTGATTAGGCCTTCACTCTGTATCTTGCTGAAATTGAGGCTATAAATCCTCAAAAATGGCAGAGTAGGGAGGGTAATCAGGCCTCCAATCTGTAATTTGCCCAAACATTCAATTAAGAGCTAAAGCAAAGGCAAAACAAACTATGGTTGCCCAGGGAATCTCAACATTCACACAGATAATTTCACTCACTTTCCTTCCTTCTGCTGTCTCTGTTCTGGATTTGGTTGGTCCACTGCCAGGGAGTTGGCCTCTGTGTCCTAGAAAGGGAACTCAGGAAATCATGGGGGCATACCTCCTCTCTTCAAAGGAGGCCTGACAGCAGCTTAATCTGGTGGGACACTGGTCGAAGCCCAACATGGGCTATGTCAGTTATCATTTTCCTTCCTGGCTAATGCACCAAATGTTATGGAGGAATCAGTAAGTGACATGCACAGAGAGATACAGAATGGAATGAAAATAATAAAAGGTTTATTTTGTCAAGAAAAGTTTAGTGTCAGTGATCAACACCATACTGTGTTATAGCTCCTTCTTTTATAAGGTTTCATAGCAGAAATGACTGGAACAAAAAACTGTATCCAATTCATAAATTGCAGAAATGAATAGTGTGAAGACAAAATTCTGAAATTGAGCACAAAATGGTAGGTTATAATGAAGTACTCAAAGAATTCACAAAAAGGAGAGCAAGAGAAGGCTACAAGACAAAAATAACAAGACCAAGCAAAGAGTAATTAGAGTTACAGAAAAGCTACAGGATAACATGGCTGGATTAACCATTGTTTACAGAAATCATAGAATATTTCCCATATATAAGAAAAGAGTTTAAAATAAGTAAGCAATGTTTACAAAGTACCAAAAAACTGTGACAGAAAAAGAACACCAAGGCATATCCTTATTAAACTGCTAGATACCCAAGGAAAAAACCCAAAATGTTAAAAGCAAACAAAAAACAAAACAAAAAAAAAATCACATACAAAAGTAAACCAATTAAAATTACAAAAGATTTCTCCATACAAATTTTAAAGGCTAGAAGGGCTTGGAGTGATGGTGTTTTAAGCCCAAAGAACAAATAACTTGCAAACAAGTTTAATTTATCCAGCAAAACTGTCTTTCAATGTAGATGAAAAAATAAGATGTTTTTCCTAGGAAAAAGACCAGCTGAAATGATTATATGAATGCTAAACCAGTATGCCAGAAAAAACTCAGATATCATAGACAGAAACAATGAAACTGATAGAAATAAAAATCCAGATGAAACAAAAACACCAATTACAGTGAATGGAAACACAAAAACAAAAAATGACAGGAAGAAAAAAGGAAAATTAAATGACAGGAAAAAAAAAAAACAACGAAGGAGTGACCAAAAGAGAAAGAATGAAATGATAGTAAACAACACATCTTGGTAAGTGCTAATGGCCTCAATTCTAATTAAATAACACAGATCAGTAGATGGATCAAAAGAGTATCCAATGGTTGTAGGAAAGAAACATCCAGTCCAAAAAGATGTTCACAGACTAAAATTAAAGATGGAAAACAATATTTCATGTACCACTATCCTGAAAACAGGTAAGGGTAGCAATTGTAATCTCAGAAAAGGTGAATTTCAACCTCAAACTCATTAGAAGTGACAAAGAAGGTAACCCCAAACTACATAAGAGCATAATCCAACAAGAAGAGATAGCATTTATAAATATATAAGCACCAAATACTGGAGAACCTATCTTCAAAGAACAAATGCTGCTGAAAATGGAAGAAAAAATAAACACTAACAAAATCATAGTAGGGAATCTTAACATGACACTTTCACAAAGAAATAGATAAATTAAACAATAAATCAATAAAGAAATATCAGAGATGAACTACACAATGGAGCATGTAGACTTAATAGAAATTTACAGACTGCTCAAACTCAATACAACAGAGTATACATGCATTCTTTTCTGCAGTACATATGTTTCCAAAAATGGGTCACATACTAGTCCACAAATCCTGCTTCAACATTGAAAAAATTGAGGGTTGTGTATGTAGCTCAGTGATGGCTTGCAGGTCCAGCAAGTGCAAAGTAGTCAGATCAATTCCTGAAAAAAAATTCTGAAATTACCTCATGTGTACTATCAGAGTTCTGTGCTGTGAAAATAGAAATCAACAGCAGATGAAAATATGGAAAAGATAGAAGGACCAGGAAAATTAACAACACACTCATAAACAACCACTTGGTCACAGAAGAAATCAAGGAACAAATTTTTAAATTTATGGAAGTTAATAACAATGCCTTTAAAATTCACCAAAACCTCTGGGACTCTATCAAAGCCCTCCTGAGAGCAAAGTTCATAAAAATCAATGCTCAAATTAGGAAAATACAAGAAGCACAAGTAAAGAACCTTATGAGAAATCTTAAGATATGTGAGAAACAATAAAAAGCCAGAACAAAACACAAATTATGGAGAGAAATTATAAAGATTAGGGAAGAAATCAGTGAAATTTGGACTAAAAATGCAAAAATTCAACAAATTGAGAAGTTGGTTCCTTGAAAATATAAACAAAATAGTTAATCATGTAATCAAATATACCAAGAGACTAGAGAAAAGACTAACATCAATTTCACTAGAAGTGAAAAAGGAGAAATCGCAACAGACACTGTCAAAATTCATACGATAGTAATTACTTTGAAAAAATGTATTTAAAAAATGGATACATATTGAGGATATACTCCTAAGTGAAATAAATAAGTCACAGATGTGTAAATGTGAAATAGTTTCTCTGGTGTGAATAAACTGTATTAGTACATAAGATCCGAATGAGATAACTGACATTGTGAAATGGGAAGAAAAGGGCTAAAGGTGTAGGGAAGGTGGGATGGGTAGGGGAATGATAATTACGGAAAAGAAAAAAATGTGAGAAAATGAAAAGTTGGAAATAAAGTGTTTGCAAATGGGGAGCGGAGGAGGGGGTGAAGGGAGGGCAGGGGAAAGGGGAAAAAATGAGGCCCAAGACCTGTCATGTACAGGTACAAGATCCCAACAATGAGTGTAACTTTACTGTATCCCCAAATGTACCAATAAACTCAATAAAAAAAAGAAAAATGTATTTCTTGAAACTGGCAACCTAACAGTTATAATACATTTAGTTGGAGCACATAACAAAGACAAATCTTTACATGGAATTAAAAAATAAAGACCCCTGCAACATGCAGGTTGGTTCCCAGAGACTCAAAGGCATCTTTGCATAATATTTTCAATATTTATCTGAATAAATCTGTAACATACAGTACAAAGTATGAAATATCTCTAAAGTAAAATATTTCAGTGTTTTTTATTAATACATGTTTGGAGTACTTAATGTTTATATTCATCTTAGGGGTAGGTACATATATTTAACATATTTTTTTTTTTAAACAGGATCTCACTATGTAGTTGAGACTGACCTGGAATTCACTAAGTAGCCCAGGCTGGTATTGAACTCAGCGATCCTCGTGCCTCAGCCTCCCGAGTTCTGGGATTACAGGCATGCCGCACCATGCCGGGACTTAACATATTTTTAAATAAATAAAAATATTTAATATACTTCTATTGATTAGCGCTAAACAATATATTTGTGTGTCTTTTTTTTTTTTTTTTTTTTTTTTTTTTTTTTTTTTTTTTTTTTTTTTTTTTTTTTTTTTTTTTTTTTTTTTTTTTTTTTTTTTTTTTTTTTTTTTTTTTTTTTTTTTTTTTTTTTTTTTTTTTTTTTTTTTTTTTTTTTTTTTTTTTTTTTTTTTTTTTTTTTTTTTTTTTTTTTTTTTTTTTTTTTTTTTTTTTTTTTTTTTTTTTTTGAGACACCTGGAACTCACTATGTAGCCCAGGCTGGTCTCAAACACACAGCGATCCTCCCGCCTCAGCCTTCAGAGTGCTGCAATTACAGGAATGAGACACCATGCCTGGCTTTAAACAAAATATTTGACACATATATTCACTGAGTGTTGGAACTGCCCCTCAGATTTATCACTCATTCCCGCCACTAGGGGGAGAGCAGCAGCAGATTTAACCATCCCACAGATAATCAATGTTAATCCAGGACAAGGTAGGGTAAGGGTCCCTACCAAGGTTTTTGGCCCTCTGCCACAGTCAGTAGTGGGACTTATTCTGGGGTGCCCCCACTTAAATAGGAAAGGGATTCAAGTTGTTCCTGATGTGATAGATTCAGATTATACCGGTGAAAATCAAGTAGTGGTGGACATCCGTGGGGTTCCTTGGACGTCCCATCCTAGGGACAAAATTGCTCAGTTTTATACTTCCTTTTTGTCCCGTAGGATCTTCCACAGTAGAACGGAAGGGAGGATTCGGTAGTACAGATGAAAATATGGTTTCTTTGTTTACTCAAATACAACAAAATGATCGGCTCTTATGGACATTTTGATACTACAAGGGAAGAAATTCACTGGAATAGTCAATGCAGGAACTGATGTGACTGTAATTCGTCAGTGATGGCCTGATGCTTGGGCTCTTGAATTTCCAGACTCTGCACAAGAGAGAGTCAGTCAGGTTCAACAAAGGGAAGTTTTTCAAAGTTCTAAAATCCTTAAATGTTTGGACACTGATGGCCAGCAAGGCACAATAAGGCCAATGGTGATTTCTGTCCCAGTTAATTTGTGGGGCAGAGACATTTTTCAACAATGGGGTGCCAGTTTGATCACCCCTCCTAATTATTTTGTTCAAGCATCACAAATGATGCACTGAATGGGATATACACCAGGGAAAGGCTTGGGAAAAATGAAGATGGTATTACACAACCTATTGCTGTTTGTCATAAAAATGATAGAAAAGGTTTAGGGTGCTATTTTTAGGAGGGGCCCCTGCTCAAATTAAACCAGTTCCCCTGCAATGGACTTCTGATGATCCTGTCTGGATTGAGCAGTGGCCCCTGAAAAAAGACAGATTGGGGACTCTACACACCTCACTCAGTACAAGAACAACTAAACTTGGGGCACATTGAGACTTCCTTTTCACCTTCTAATTCTGTATTTGTAATACAGAAAAAATCTGGTAAATGAGGATGCTTACTGACCTCTGAGAAGTGTAAAAAAATAGATCCAGCCAATGGGGGGCTTACAACCTGGTCTCCCATCCCCTACTGTGATAAGTAAAGAATGGGAAGTTATTATTATAGACCTTCAGGATTGTTTTTATACTCTTCCTTTGCATTCTAAAGATTGTGACTGCTTTGCTTATAATCTTCCTTCTATCAACCAGGTTGATCCTGCTCAGAGATATCAATGGAAAGTTCTGCTTTGAGGGATGCTAAATTCATCCACCATGTGTCACTACTATGTTGGAAAAGTTATAAACCTGTTTGTGCACAATTTCCTTCTGCTTATGTCATTCACTATATAGATGATATTCGTCTAGCAACTTCTTCATGGGAATTGAAGAATACTTTTAAAGTTTTGCAACAACAACTTTCTGAGCATGGATTGTTTACTGCATCAGATAAGATCCAAACTGTTCCTGCTTATAAATATTTGGGATATTCCTTAGATAGACAAGTGGTAAAATCTCAGAGTGTTCAAATTAGAAGAGATACTCTTAAAACATTAATTGATATTCAAAAACTTCTGGGGACATAGTTGGGTCCTTCTGATTCTGGGCATTCCCACTTACTCTCCAATAAATTTGTTTAGCACTCTACAGGGAGATTCTGCCTTAGATAGCCCAAGATGATTATCTTTTGAAGTTGAGACAGAACTTCAGTTCATGGAACAACGCCTTAAAGATGCTTTTGTCTCCCACATTGATCTTTCCTTATCCATACCATTATTTATTTTTGCTCCTCCTTTTGCCCACAGGTATTATTGCATAACAGGATTCTCCTGTTGAATAGGTCCACCTCTGACATAACCCTTTAAAATCTCTGTCTCTATCTTTAGATTGATATGCTCTCTTAGGATCTGCCAACTGAAAGGTTTTGATCTGGATGTTATTATTTTGCACAGTACTCCTGATTTATTTTTAAAAAATTAGAAAATAACATGGAAGAACAAGTTGCATTAGCAGAGCATACCTGGTACCACTACCCAGCTGGCAGGTTATGGGAATTCTTTTTTTTTTCTCTCATTGAATTTATTGGTACATTTTAGGTATACGGTACAGCTACATTCACCATTGGGATCTTGTACTTTTACATGACAGGTCTGGGTTCTCATTTTTCATTCCATAAATCATTTATTTCTTTTTAACAAGTGTTGCATAATTTTAATAATTAATTCTAATATTGAACTTAATTCCCATGAGAAAGTCAAATTTATTGGCAGCCAAATGTGATTTATAGCTTTTAAAATCAAAATATTCTTTTGAGTCAAATTAAGAAATTCAATGTTTTTTTAAAATAAATCAGGAGTAATGTGCAAAATGATAACATCCAGATCAAACCCTTTCAGTTGGTAGATCCTACACCAATCTTGAAAGATAAACAAGCATATCAAATCTAAAGATAGAAACAGAGATTTTGAAGGATGCTGTCAGAGACCAAAAGGATGTAGAAGAAACTGAGCAATTTTGTACCCAGGATGGCATGTGCAAGGAAGCCCATGGATGTCCACCACTACTTGAATTTCACTGGTATAATCTGAATCTATTACATCAGGAACAACTTGAATCCCTTTCCTATTTAAGCTGGAACACCCCAGAATGAGTCCCACCAATGATTGTGGTAGAGGGCCAAAAACCTGGGTAGTGACCCTTGCCCTACCTTGCCCTGGATTGACATCGATTATCTGTGGAATGCTTAAATCTACTGCTGCTCTAGCCCTAGTGCTGGGAATGAGTGATAAAACTGAGGGGTGGTGACAACACTTGCTGCAGACTGAGAGGCATTGTTTGTTATAGTCAAGGCCCTGTTGTTTACAGGCAGGAGGCTGGCTCCACATCCAGTTTCCCTGACTTGAATCAAGTGAGTTCCCTGTGCATCAAATTTAGAAAGACACTATTTTGTCAGTGATATCCTTTTATGCAGTGGAGACATAGACCTGGCTTATGTATTTCTCTTATGTTAGAGGATTCTTGGATCTGTTTCAGAGGACTACAGCAGTCTTTTTGATAATGACCACCATTGCCACAATTAAAACATGCCTCTTTTTGTTTTGGCATTTTTTCTTACCTGCATAGCAGTAGAAACCTGAGCTTTATGAGAGTGTGTACCAATATAATGGCACTACTTCATGTAATCAAAAACACTTCCTGCATCCCTGTGTGGGTGAATTGCATCTTTACAATCTGCATTTGCATTTTCAAAGGCAAATTATTGTGACAAAGCCTCATCAGTGGCTGGATGGCTCACTTGTCTATCTATAGAGTGTTGTAATTTTGCAGTAAAGTCTGGGTGAGCTTCAGAAGTTCCCAGTAATAATTTCACATAACTTTGACCAACTTGACCTGATAGTGTTAATTTCTCCATGCTTTTAAATTCATCTCTCTAATTTGTGGGATTGCTCCTTGTGGTATCTGCATCTGAATATTTCAGTCCTGGTAAGGACCTGTGCCTTTTAACATAACAAAAGAAAGGAGAGCTACAGGGGTGTTTGCCAAGGCATTCACCAGAGCTTGAATAGGAGCCCCTCCAACCAACCACATTTGAAACTGTAAACAATCATTTGGCCAGAGACAAGTGTAAGATACCATATTCCAATCCTGTGGGATCCAATCCTCTGAGGAGGCCCATGGTCTTAGTAGTTCCAGTGTATAAGGCACAGTCAGTCCATATGTTGAGGTAGCCTTTTTTAACTCTTTCACAAGTTGAAATCCATGGTCTCATACACAGGGTGTTGTTGATTATATAAAATAGAAAAATCCAACTGAATCTCAGGGTCATCACATTTTTGGAGCACTTTCTCCAGTTTTGACAAAGGCACAGGATGTTGCAGTTCTAAAACTGCTTCTGAATGTAATGAGCAAGCCCTGCCTCCCTCCTCCTCCATTCCATAAGAGGCACTTCTGGCACCAAGGGAATTGTAGAAGGAATGGGAGGGGGAGGAGCAAAAGGAGGTTCTTTCTTATCCAAATTTTTTTCTGATACACAAAAATCTGTAGTATAATCATTTAAATTCATATTCATTCAGAGAAGTTTCAGCAACACTGCAGACTTCTATTTTGTTTCAGTCTAGCTTTCTTGCCTTTACTCCAAGACCTGCTTGAACTAAAGCCCATACTGGCCAGAAATCCACAGGGAAATGTTCATCTGGAGTAAGAGCTTTTTGATAAATTTTGTTTTACTCTCATCCAAACATTTATATCAAGAGACACAGGCTCAAAACACCCAAAGTTGTATTGTAAGACAAAGACATCTAAACAAGCTATATTCGAAATTGAGCAACCCAAGCTCCATTTTCCTCCAATAAATGATGCAATAACATAAAAGCAGCATTTTTTGTTATGAAGTTGCCCCATAACTCAGTGTAACAATCAAAATCCCCTATTACTCAGAATAGGGTAAGTCCCCCTCTGATCCATCTCTCACGGTGAAATCTGATCCTTTTACAAAGAGGTTACTTGTCCTTAGAGCCCCAGGTTAGGTTCTGGCTCCAACACCCTGCTGCATTGCTTCCTTACTAACATTAAATTGGCTTTCTCTCCTGAGCAGGAAGATGAATACAGAATCCAATTTTCCTGTGGAAATCTCCAATCTTTATGTCAACTGGATTGGCCAGCTTTTGAAGTAAGGTAGCCTGCTGAAGACTCATTTGAGCCAGGGCTCTGCTGGGCGGTATGGGGAAAGGCTATGGGTCACCCTAGTCATCTTGAACAATTCCCTTATATTAACATCTGGGTTCATGCTTGTGAGGAGCCTCTGGCTTGATACAGTGCTGTTCCCTATGCGCAAATTCTCATATCTTGGCTATGACTCCACAGGGACCCAAAGCCCTGAGGCAGCAAATGTCCAAGCTGGTGCTCTCTCAGGATCATGACCCCCTTGAACCTTTGGATCCCATAGCAAGACCCCCGCCATACGCAGAACCACCCTCTGGGGAAAGAAGAGTTAAACGTATTTACCCATACCTTCCAAAAGATGGGGAAACCCTGGACTCAACGACCTCTCCCTCTAGCACTGGTGGGGGGGCTACCTATGGACCCACTGAAGTTTCCCCTGAGGAAGCAGATCCCACTCCTCTGCTCCCACTAAACAAAGTTGAACAGGGCCATTATGTTATGTCCCATTTTCTACTAGCGATTTATATAATTGGAAACATTTATTAGGAAATATTTGAAATCTGCAAGAACTTTCACTTGCACAGAGGTGCCTGGTCATTTCTCCCCCAGGCAGCATTTTTCTGTGGACTCTGAGAATTCTGGCCATGTCTAAATGTGTAATGCAGAGAGATTGACAACCCAATGAATGCCTAACCTTGGGGTTCTCTTTGGGGCCTTGAATCTGATATACTCAGATTCGTACCTTCTTCCAAAGATGACCAAATACACTTCAATGCAGCCCAATAGACCTGGGGAAAATTTTTGTGTGCCCTCTTCAGTTCAAAAAGTAGAATAATTCTGAAAAGTCAGTGAGTCTAATAATTTAGAGTTGCCAGTACACAAATATTTAGATCTCTCCAAGATTGTTTTCTCCCTCAGAGCTATCCACTCAAGTGGGGCTTTGTCTAAAGCTTTAAGGCAAAGAGGAAGACAACTGAATGGATGAATGCACACAAGGATCTCTTTGAAGAATTTCCCCCCATATACCGAGAACTGTATCTGTTTCCAGTGAGAAGTAAATGTACTTTATGTTCTTCTACTCCATTCACATCAATGAAGACAAAGGCATCTGAGGAAAATATTCAACTGTCAACTTCAGTTCAAATAGCTGAACAACTTACAGAAAGCAGTGAGGCTTCTTACCTGAAGTTGTTATTGGGGAAATATTTAGAAATCACCTAGGTCTTTCTCCGCCACAGAGCCACCTCATTTTTTTCTTGTCCAGGCAGCACTTCACTGTGGCACTCTCAGAATTTGGGCCCTGTCTAAATCTGTAATATCAAGAGATAGCCCAGTGAATGCCTGCCCTTGGGGTTCTCTTTGGTGAATTACATCTCATATACTGAGACTTGCATCTGCTTCCAGTATGGAGCAAATGTACTTTTTGCCTTGAACCTCCATTCACTTCAATGCATCCAAATAACATGAGCAAAATCTTTGTATGCCACCTTTCGTTAAAACAGTAGAACCATTCTGTTAAGCCAGTGAGGCTTCTAACCTAGAGTTGTTGTTAAGGAAACACTTAGAAATCTCCAAAGTCTTTCCCTGCCTCACAGCTCCCTGGACATTTCTTGGCCAGGCATCTGAGAATTGTGGCAATCTGAGAATTGAGGCCCTGTCTAAACTTGTAGTTCAGAGTGGCAGACAGGCAAATGCATGAACCTTGGGGTTCTCTTTGGGGACTCACCAATTATACAATGAGACATGCCTGCATTGGAAATCCTGTACACTAAGACTTTTATCTGTTTCCAGTGAGTAGAAAGTACAATTTACGTCTTCCATGTCCATTCACTTCAATGGGCCTGCAAGCCCCTAGAAATATATTCACATGTCGACATTGTCAAACATGTCAAACAGCAGAAGCATTCTGTAATGTCATGATTCTTGTAACCTAGATTTGCTGTTATGTAAATATTTAGGTCTCCAAAAGATCATTCTCTGCCTCAGATATTTCCAATAATTTCTCTGAAACGAGGCCCTTTGCAGTGTCTGTCAGTGAAGTGGATCTTTGTCTAAATGTATAAGGCAGAGAGGCACACAGTCGAATGAATGCCTACACAAGCAGTTCTCATCAGGGACCTGCCTCCCATACACTGAGACTACTTTTTTCCAGTGAGTAGCAAATGCACCTTTATGTCCTTCACCTACGTTCAATTCCATAGGGTCAAATTCACCCAGAGAAAATTTTCAAGTGCCAGCTTCAGTTCAAAGAGCAAAATCACTTTGGCAGAAATGGTGCCTAAATCTCTAATGCCGAGAAGCAGACAGTTGAATACATGCTTGCCCTTGGGATTCTCTATACTGAGATGTGTATCTGCTTTCAATTAGGAGAAAATGCACTCTATTATCTTGCACCTCCATTCACTTCTATGTGGTCATATTCACCTGTGAATTATCTTAGGGTTAAACATTCAGTTTAAACTGCAGAACCACTTTAGCTTTCAGCACATGTTCTTCTTGGGACAATATTTGCAGCTCTGAAAGACCATTCCTCACAGCAGAACTGTATGGCACATTCTAGGCCAAACTGTCATTCACAATAGAAGATTCATGGAGATGTACTGTACAAATTTGTAATGCAGAGAAGCACATACTTGATTGAATACTGTTTTATTTCAAGCCTGACATTGAGTTGATCTCTACACCATGCAAATTCTTACTCCTTTCTCTGTGGACTGACTTTATCTTATATCATCTACTTCCATTGATGTCTATGGGAGAAAATGCACCAGCAAAAATGTTTGAGTGAAAACTTCATTTCAAATGCAGAACTACTTGAAATATTGTTTTGCATCTAAACTCATCTTATTCTTAGGACAAGGTTTATAGCTCTCCAAGCCCTTTCTTTGAAGAACTGTAATACACTTTGTAGCCCACACTGCCACTCCCAATAGAAATCTCATAAAGATGTCCTGTACAATTCTGTAATACAGAGAGGCAGATACTTGAATGGCTATGGTTTTACTTCATTCCTGCAATGTAGTTGATTTCCACACCTTAGCAGTTCTAATTGCTTTCTCTGCAACTACCTATACTTTTTGGCATCCACTTTCTTTGACCTCTATGGGAGAGAATGCACTAGGAAAAATGTTTGAGTGAAAACTACAGTTCCAAAAGCAAAACAATTCTAAAAAGTGTATTTAGCTTCTAAAATTTTCTAATCTAAAATGTCTCTAAATGTAGAAGCAAATATAGAATGCACCAGGGGAAATGTTTGAGTGAAAACTTCAGTTTAAAGTGCAGAACCATTTTAAGAAGCATGTTTGGCTTCCAACCTCAAGTTCATAGTAGAACAAAATTACAGCTCTCCAATCCATTTCTTTGTATCACAACTGTGTGGTTATTTCTAGGCCAAACTGCCATTCACTGCCATTCTCAAAGACATGGACTATACTAAACTGTAATGCAGAGAAGCAGATACACAAGTGACTACTGTTTTACTTCATTCCAATAATAGAGTGGATTTCTACACCATGTAAGTTTTTAGCTGCATTCTCTGTGTAGCTTGTTTTATGTCATCCACTTTCTGTGACCTCTGTGGGAGATTATACCAGAGAAAATGTTTTAGTGAAAACTTCAGTTTAGACCACAGAACCATTCTGAAAAGTGTGTTTGATTCTAAACACAAGTTCATCTAGGAAAGTTTACAGCTCTACAAACCCTTTCACATTAGATAACTCATAGATAAATACTATTCAAAATTTTAGAGCAGAGAGACAGATATTCGAGTAAGTCCTGTTTTACTTCATTGTGGTAATGGAGTTGATTTCCAAACCATGGCACTTATAGTTGGTTTCTCTAGTAACTGCACTTTAGGTCATCCATTTCCATTGACCTCTACTGGAGAGAATGCATGGGGGCAAACATGTCAGTGAAAACTTCACTTCAAACTGAAAACCATTCTGAAAATTGTTTGGCTACTATCCTCAAGTTCTTTGTAGGAAAAAATATACAGCTCTTTACTTGAGAAAGAAATGTGTGGAAACTTCTAGGCCAAACTTCCAATCACAAGGGAATCTTATTAGATGTTATTTAGGAATCTTCAGTGCAGAGAGGCAGAGGCTGAAGGGACCATTGTATTACTTTACTCCTGCATTGGAGTTGATATGCACAACATTGCAGTTCTAGCTCATTTCTCTACAAAATGAGTGCATCTTATGTCATTCCCTTCCATTGACCTCTTTGGGTGAGAACACAGCAGCAAAAATACTTGAGTGAAAACTTCATTTCATATTGCAGAACCATTCTGAAAAGTGTGTTTGATTTATCTCCACAAGATTTCCTAAGACAAAGTTTACAGCAGCTATCCAAGCCTTTTCTTTGAGGAAAACAGTATGGCATAATCTTTGCCAAACTGCCATACAAAATAGAAGCCTCATAGAGATGTACAGTACAAGTATATAATACGTAGAAGCAGGTACTCAAGTGAATACATTTTTTATTTCATTCCTGCAATGAAGATTATTTCAACACTGTGGCTGTTCTACCAAATCTCTCTGGGAAGTAACTGCTCTTTTTGTTATCCCTTTCCATTGGCCTCACTAGCAGAGAAAGCACCAGGGAATTTGTTTCAGTGGAAATTTCACTTAAAACTGCAGAACCATTCTAAAATGTGTGTTTGGTTTCTACAAACAAGTTCCTCTTAGGACAAAGTTTACAGCTCTCCAAGCCTTTTCTTGGAAGCAGAACTGGGTTACACTTTATAGGCCAAACTATTATCTACAATCAAAGCCTCACAGAGGTGTACTGTACAAATCTGTGATGCATAGAGGCAGGTCCTTGAGTGATTTGTTTTCTTTTATTCCTGCAATGGAGGTGATTTCCACACCATGGTTGTTCTAGCTGCTATCTCTGTGAATGACTATAGTTTATGTCATCCACTTTCTTTGACCTCTTTTGGAGAAGACGCACCAGGGAAAATGTTACAGTGAAAAATTCATTTTAAACTGTAGAACCATTCTAAATGCATGTTTGACTTCTAATCTTAACTTTGTTGTAGGAAAGTGTTCATAGCTCTTGAAGCCCTTCTTTGAAGCAAAACACTATGGAAGTTTCTATGCCGAACTGTCATCCACATTACAAGCCTCATAGAGATGTACTCAACAAATCTGTAATTCTAACAGGCAGATACACAAGTGAATACAGTTTTCCTTTATTCCTGCAATGAAATTGATTTCCACATCATAAAAATTCTAGCTGTGTACTCTGCAAAGTAACTGTACTTTTACGACAAACACTTCTTTTGACCTTCATGGGAGAAAATTCATTGGGAAAAATGTTTGATTAAAAACTTCAGTTCAACTGCAGAAACATTGTTAAAATTGTGCTTGGATTCTGACCTAAAGTTCTTTTTAGAACAAAGATTCATGCTCTCCAACCTCTTTCTTTAGAGAGGAACTGTATGGCAATTTGTAGGCTAAACTGCCATCCACAATAGAGTCCTCATTAAGATGCAGTGTACAAATATGTAATGCAGAAAAGCAGATACTCAAGTGACTAGTGTTTTACTTCATTCCACAGTGCAGTTGATTTCTACACTATCATGGTTCTGGCTGCATTTGTTAAGCATTTTCACTTTATGTCATTGACTTCCTTTGATCTTTATTGAAGAGAATGCACCAGGGAAAATATTCGAGGGAGTACTTCAGTTCAAACTGCTGTATCATTGTGAAACTATTTGTCTTCCAACTTCAAGTTCATCTTAGGCTGATGTTTACAGCATTTCAAGCTTTTTCTTTGCAGCAGTACTGTATGGCATTTTCTAGGCAAAACTGCCATCCACAGTACAAGATTTATAGAGATGTACTGTACAACTCTGTAATGCATGAAGGCAGATGCTTGAGTGACTTGTTTTATTTCATTCCTACACTGTAGTTGATTTCTGTATGGCAGTTCTACTTTCTTTCCTTGCAAAGTAGCCACACATTGTCATGCACTTACTTTGACCTTTGTTGGAGAGAATGCACCTGGAAAAATTTTTTTTCTTTTATTGAGTTTATTGGTACAATCTAGGTCTACAATACATTTACATTTATTACTGGGATCCTGAACCTTCACATGACAGTTCTTGGTTCTCATTTCTTCCCCTTGTCCCTGCCCTCCCTTCACCCCCTCCTCCCCTCAGCATTTACAAACTCTTTATTTCCATTGTTTCATTTTATCATATTTTTTCTTTTCACCTGGGAAAATTTTTGAGTGCAGACCTCAGTTCAAACTGTAGGACTATTATTAAAAGTTAATTTTTCTTCTGACCTCAAGATCATCCTAAAAAAGAGATTACAACACTACAATCCCTTTCTTTTGAGCAGAACTATATGGCACTGTGTAGGCCAAACTGCCATTCACAATAGAAGCCTCTTAGTTGTACTTAGAAACTTTAGTCATTTTCTTTTGTGCACACTATGGAAGTTCTATCTGGTTCCTCTGGATCACAGTTGCATTTTATATCACCCACATCCATTGTCCCCTATTGGAGAGTAGGAACCAGGGAAAATGTTGGGGTGAAAACTTCAGTTCGAACTGCAAAAGCATTTTGAAAAGTGTGTTTGGCTTCTAACCTGAAGTTCTTTTTAGGACAAGGTTTACAGTTATCCAAGCATTTTCTTTGCAGCAGAACTGGATAGCACTTTCTTGGCCAAAATGCCCTACACAATTCATGCTTCATAGAGATATACTCTACAAATCTGCAATGCATAGAAGCAGTCACTCCAATGACTAGTGTTTTACTTCATTTCTACAAATGGAGTTGAGTTCACAGTACTAGCTGCTCTCTCTGCAACTAATTACACTTTATGTCATCCCCTTCCTTTGTAATCTATGGGAGAACACTCAATAGGGAAAATGTTTGAGTAAAAACTTCAGATCAAAGTGCACAATCATTCTGAAAAGTGTGTTTGGCTTCTCCCCTCAAGTTTTACCTAGGAGAAAGTTTACAGCACTCAATGTCCTTTCTTTGCATCAGAACTTTATTCAATTTTCTAAGCCAATATACCATTCACAATAGATGAATCAAAGAGACATGCCTTAGAAATTTGTAGTTCAGAGATGCAGATACTAGCATGTGTACTGCTTTAGTTCATTCTTGTAATAGTGTTGATTTGTATGCAATGGCAGTTCTAGATGTTTTCTATGTGAAGTAACTGAACCTTATATGATTCACTTCCAGAGAAATGTATGACTGACAACTTCAGTTTAAACTGCAAGACCATTTTCAAAGGTGTATTTAGCTTCTAATCTCATGTTCTCCTTAGGACAAAGTTTATAGCTCTCTATTCCCTTTCTTTGTAGAAAAAAAATCGATGGCAATTTGTATGCCAATCTGTGACACACAGTAGAAGCCTCATATAGATGTATTGTACAAATATGTAGTGCAGAGAGGCAAATACGTAACTACTGTTTTATTTCATTCCCACAATATAGTTGATTTCCATACCATGGCTGTTTTAACTGCATTCTCTTGGAAGTGACTGCACTTTATGTCATTCCCTTCCATTGCTTACTAGGGCAGAGAATGCAGCAGGGAAAGAATTTAAGTGAAAACTTTCATTCAAACTATAGAACCATTCTGAAAACTGTTGTTGGCTTCTAACCTTGCATTATTTTAAGAACAGAGTACAACTCTCATAGACCTTTCTTTGATGCAGAATTCTAGTCCCAACTGCCATCCACAGTAAAAGACTCATAGAGATGTACTCTATAAATGTATGATGAAGAAAGGCAGAGACTAGAGTTACTAGGATATTACTTCATTCATGCAATGAAATTGATTTCCATACCATGACATTTCTAGCTGCATTCTCTGTGAAGTAACTGGGCTTTATATCATACACTTCCATTGTATGGGAAAGAACACAGCAGGGAAAGTATTCTAGTGAAAACTGCAGTTCAAACTGCAGACCCATTATTAAAATATGCTGGGTGTTTAAACTAAAGTTCTTTGTAAGTTGAAGTTGAAAGCTCTACAAGCCCCTTCTTTGAAGCATTTTCTAGAACAGATACCCTTCACAATAGAAGCCTCATAGAGATGCATTCTAGAAATTTGTAATGCAGAAATGCAGATGTTTGAGTGAGTACCGTTTTACTTCTTTCCTCATGTGGAGTTGATTGCCATACCAGGGTAGTTCTAGTTGCTTTCTGTGAGAAGTAACTGCAATTTATTTTATTCACTTTCATTAACCTCTAAGACATAGAAGGCAGCAGTGAAATGACTGAAAAGTTCAGGTCAAACTGCAGAAGCATTCTGAAAAATGTGTTTTGCTTCTAACGTAAAGGTTTTCTTGAGACAGTTTAAACCTTTTCAAGCCCTCTTTTTTATATTTATTGATTGATTGATTGATTGATTGATTGCAGGATAACTGTATAGCAATTTGAGGCCAAACTGCTATCCACAACAAAAACTTCATGGAGATGTTCTGCACAAAATGTAATACAGAGAGATAGGTTCTTGAGTGACAACCATTTTTTTCCCCTTCCTGCAATGGAGTCATTTGCATCCCATGGCAGCTCTATCTGCTTTCTCTGTAAAAGAAATGCACTTTATCTCATCCACTTCCATTGACCTCTATGAGAGAGAAGGCACCAGGGAATTGTTTATTTGAAAACTTCAGTTCAAACTACGGGACCATTCTGAAATGGAAGACATGAAGATCAGTTCCTTTACAGAGAAAGCAGATAGAACTGCCTTTTGGATTCTGACTTCAAGGTCAACTTAGGAGAAAGGTTAAAGTGCTTCAAGCCCTTTCTTTGCAGCTGTACTCTATGTCAATTTCTAAACAAAGCTGCCATTTAAATAAAAGCCTCTTAGATCTACTGCAGAAATCTTTGAGGCAGAGAGGCAGATACTTGAGTGACAACTGTTTGCTTCATTCCTGAAATGGAGTAAAATCCACACCATGGCAGTTGTAGCTGTTTTTTGTGCAAAGTTACTTATTTTTATGTCATTCACTTCCATTGACCTCTATGGGAGAGAACACACCAGGGAAATTATCTCAATGAAACTTCAGTTCAAATGAAGAACGATTGAGAAAATCATTAGTCTTCTGACCTCAAATTCTTCTTAGGAAAAAGTTGGCAGCTCTCCTGGCTCTTTCTTTTCAGTAGAATTAGATGGCACTTTCTAGGCCAAACTGATACTCAAAATACAATCCTCCCAGAGATGTTCTGTAGAAATCTGAAATTCAGAGAGGTATTCACTTGAGTGACTACTGTTTTACTTCATTCCTGGAGTGGAGTGGAGTTTCCTTCCATGGCAGTTCCAGCTGTTTTCTCTGTGAAGTAATTGTGCTTTATGCCACCCACTTCCATTGACATCAATGGAAGAAAATGCAACATCAGAAGTATTTGAGGGCCAGGGTTTTACCTCAGTGGTGCCACCAGCTGCCTTGCAGCCACAAGCTCCTGAGTTCAATCTCCAGTACAAAAAAATATATATGAGGGCCAGGGATTTGGCTCAGCAGTTTGGGGGCCTGCTTCACAAGTACAAGGACCCAAGTTTGACCTTTGGTACCAAAAATAAAAAAAGTGTTTGAGTGAAAACTTCAGTTCAAACTCTAGGAGCATTCTCAAAAGTCTGTCTTCAGACTTCAAGTTCTTAGCAAAAGATTTAGGACAAAAGTTTACAGCACTGCAAGACCATTCTTTGCAGGAGAACTGTATTTCACATTCTAGGGCATACTTCCTTCAAAATATGAGCCTCACTGAGCTCTACATTTCAAAAATGTAATGTAGAGAGGAAGATACTTAAGTATCTACTGTTTTACTTAATTCACACAATGGAGTCAATTTCCACCTCAAGGCAGTTCTAGCTGCTTTCTCTGTGAAGTAACTGATCTTTATGTCATCCATTCCCATTAACAACTATGGGAGAATATGTTTTAGTGAAATCTTCAGTTTAAACTTCTGAACCATTTTGAAAAACATGATTGGCTTTTAAACTTAAGTTCTTCTTAGGACAAAGTTTCCAGCTCCCCAAATTTACAGCAGACTTCTAGGATAAATTGCCATTCACAATATAAGCCTCATAGAGACAGACTGTACAATTGGGTAGTGAAAAAAGATAGACACTTGAATGACATCTGTTTAACTTAATTCCTGCAATAGAATTGCAGTTGCACCATGGCAGTTTTAGGTTCTTTGTTTGCAAAGCAAGTGCACTTGATGTCATACACTTTAATGGACCTATATGGGTGACAATGCACCAGGTCAAATATTTGAATAAAATCTTTAGTTCAAACTTTGCAACCACTGCAAAAAGTGTGCTTCACCTCTAAATACAAATTTTAATAAGACAAAATGTACATCTCTTCAAGCCCTTTCTTTGTAGAAGTACTGTATGGCACCATCTAAGTCAAAATGCCATCCATAATATAATACTTATAAAGAAGTAAAATACAAATATGTAATGCCAAGAGTCAGATACTCTAGTGATTTCCGTTTTACTTCAGTAATTTAGTGGAACTGAGCTACTCACCATAGAGTTCCAGCTGCATTATCTGTGAAGTAACTGCACATTGTGTCAATCACTTTCTACCACCTCAATGAGCAACAATACAGCAGGGAAAATGTTACAGTGAAAATTCGAGTTAAACTGCACAAAGTATTCTGAAAAGTGTGTTTGGTTTCTGAACTCTAGTTCATCTGAAAACATAGTTTACAGCTCTTCAAGCCCTTTCTTTGAATTACAAAAGTATGTATTTTTCTAGACAAAATCACCATTCACAATAGGGATGTAATAGTGATGTAATGTACTAATCTTTAATGCAGAGGAGCAAATACTCGAGTGACTACCATTGTACTTCTTTCCTGCAGTTGAGTTGATTTCTACAACACAAAAGTTATAGCTGCTTTCTCTCTAATGTATTTACACTTTATGTGCTCCACAGATATTGACCTCTACGGGATAGAAAATACTGGAGAAAATTCTTGAGTGAAAAAAATCTGTTCAAATTGCTGAAGCATCTTGAAGTGTGTTACACTTCTAACCTCAATTTCTTCTTATGGCAAAGCTTATATCTCTTCAAGACTTTTCTTTCCAGCAGAACTCTATGCAATGTCTAGGACATACTCCAATGAAAAATAGAAGGCATAGAAAGATGTACTATTCAAATCTGTAATGCACAGCAACACGTACTTGAGTGCTTTTTGTTTCACTGTATTTCTTCAATGGAGTTGAGTCCCACACCATGGCAGTTCTCGCTACTTACTCTGTGAAGTAACTGCATTTTATGTCTTCTACACCTTTAGACTTCTGTGAGAGAAAACACAGCAGGGAAAGTGCTTGAGTGAAAACTTCAATTCAAACTGGAAAGCCATTCTGAAAATTGTTGGCTTCTAACTTCAAGTTCTTCTTAGGACAAAGGTGACCTCTCTTCAAGCTCTTTCTGTACAACAGCACTGTATGACACTTTTGAGGCCAAATTGCCATCTACAGTAGGAGTGTCATCAAGATATTCTGTACAAATGTATAATGCAGAAAGGCAGAAACATGAGTGGCTACTGTTTTACTTCATTTCTGAAGGAGAGTTGATATTCTCACCATGACAGTTATAGCTGCTTTTTCATTAAAGTAACTGTACTTTATGTCATCTGGTTCCATTGATCTCTATGATAAAAAACACAAAAGATACATGTTTAAGTGAAAACTACAGTTTAAACTGCAGGCCCATTCTGACTATTGGGCTTGTCTTCTAAACTCAAGTTTATCTGAGAAAAAAGCTTATGACTCTTTAAACTCTTTCTTTGAAGCAGAAGTGTTTGCCACATTCTGGTCTAAACTGTATACAGTATAACACAAGCCTCATAGAGACACACTGTACAAAATCTGTAATGCAGACAAGCAGGCACTCAAGTAACTACTGTGTTAAAATGGTACTTTGTGTCATCCCCATCCATTGGTTTTGATGGAACAGTTTGCAACAGGGAAAATGTTTTAGTGAAAACTTCAGTTGAAACTGCTGAACGATTGGCAAAAGTGTGTTTGGCTTCTAACCCAGAGAACTACTTAGGAAAAATTTTACAGTACTTCAAGCCCATTCTTGCAACATAATTGCATTGCAAAATCTAGTACAAGATACCTTTTCCAATAGAATTCTCATGGAGATGTGCTGTACAAGTCTGTAATGCAGAGAGGAAGACATTCCAATGACTGCTATATTACTTCATTCCTGAAGTTGAGTTGATTGCCACACCAAGGTAGTTCTAGGTGCTTACTTCAATAAGTAACTGCACTTTATGTCATCTCTTTCCATTGATTACTATGGGAGAGCTGGCCTCCAGGAGAACGTTTTCATCAAATCTTTGATTTAAATTTCAGAACCATTCTGAAATGTGTGTTTGGCTCTAACCACAAATTCTTTTAATGACAAAGTTGACAGCTCTCTAGGCCCTTTCCCCTCAGCTGAACTGGATGGCATTTACTAGGCCAAACTATCTTTCCCTATAGAAGCCTTAGAAACATATGATATACAAACATGTAATGCAGTGAGACAGACAATTGAGTGAGTACCATTTTACTTCATTCTTGGAGTGGGGTTGATTCCCACTCTAGGGAGGTTCTTGGTGCTTCTCTTAGAAGCAACTGCACTCCATGACATCCTCTTCTTCTGACTTCTATGAGAGAGCTGGCCCATGGGAGAATGTTGCTGTGAAATCTTCAGTTCAACCTGCAGAACCATTCTTAGTTCCAAGCCCAAATTCATCTTAGTACAAAGTTTACAGCTCACCAGGCCTTTTCTTTCTTTGCATTAGAACTGAGTAGCACTTTGTAGGCCAAACTGCCATTCCCAATACAAGACACATAGGGTAGAGTTGTGCTGTACAAATCTGCAGTGCAGAGGGGCACTTGAGTGACCACTGTTATATTTCATTCCTGAAGTGGAGTAAATTGCCAAACCAGGGCAGACCTAGGTGCTTTCATTGTTAAGTAACTGCACTTTATGTCATCCCTTTCGATAGTCTTGCATGTGAGAGTAGCCTCAGATTGAATTTTGCCATCAAATATGCAGTTCAAACTGCAAAACCACTCTGAAAACTGTGTTTGGCTTCTAATTTTATACTCTTCTTAAGACAAAGTTGATAACTCTCCAAGCCCTTTTTTGGCAGATATGTACTTGCCTCCTACCACAACTTTATTCTTAGGACAAAGTTGACAGCTCTCCAATCCATTTTTTCAGCAGAACTGGATCAGACTTTGTAGGCAAAACTGCCATTCCCAATATAAGTCTCTCAGTGATGTGTTGTACAAATCTGTTATGCAGAGATTCAGATGCTTCAGTGGCTACTGTTTAATTGATTACTTGAGTGGAGTTGTTTGACGCAGCAAGGCAGTTCTAGCTGTTCTTCCTGAGAAGTAACTGCACATTACATCATCACCTTCCTTTGACTTCTAGCGGGGAGTTTGCCCCAGGGAGAATTTTGCAGTCATCCATGCAATTCAAACTGGAGAACCACTCTGAAAAATGTTTTGCTTCTAATCTCAAGCACTTCTTTGATGAAAACTGACAGTTCTTCAGACTGATTTTTGTCTTTGAAGCACAACTGGATGTCAGTTTCTAGGCCAAACTGCATGTTTTCTTGCAACAGAACTGGATGGGATCTTCTAGGCAAAACTGCCATTCCCAAAACAAGCCTTACAGAGATATGCTGTAGAAATATGTAAGGCAATGAGGGGCACACTAGAGTTAATACACTTTCACTTCATTTCTGGTGTGAGGTTTCTTGCAACAACAGGATATTTCTAGGTGCATTCTTGGAGAAGTAATTGCACATTATGTGCATCCCCTTACATTGACTTCTGACCTGGGAGAATATGCAAAAAGGAACATGATGAAATAAAACCTGAAGTTTAAACTGCAGAACCAGTCTGAAAAGTGTATTTGGCTTCTAATCACAAATTCCTCATAGGACAAAGTAGTCTGCTCTCCATTACATTTCTTGGGAGCAGAACTAGATGGCAATTTCTAGGCCAAACTGCATATTCCAGTACAAGCCTCACAGAAATGTCCTATATAAATCTGTCATGCTGAGAGGAAGACACTCAAGTGGCCTGTTTTACATTATTTCTGTAGTGCAGTTTATTGCAACACCAGCGATATTCTAGCTCCTTTCTATGAGAAGTAACTGCACTTCATGTCATCCCTTTCCCTTGCCTGCTGTGGCAGAGCACTTCCCCAAAAGATTGTTGTCTTCAAACTAAACAACATTTCCAAAATGTGAGTTTGGCATCTAACCTCCAGTTTTTCTGAGGAAAATGTTGACAGCTCTCCAGGCCCCTTTCTTTACAGAAAAACTTGAGGGCTCTATGTCAAACTGATATTCCAAATACAAGCCTCACATAGATGTGCTATAAAAATCTGTAATGCAAAGAGACAGAATCTTGAGTGATTATACTTTCCCTTAATTGCTGGAATAGAGTTTATTGCTTCATCAGGGCTATTCTACCTGCTTTCTTTGAAAAGCATCTGCACTTTATATCATGCCATCCCATTGACTTCTACGAGAGAGTTTGATTCAGGGAGAATATTCCTGTTAAATACTCAGTTCAAACTGCAGATACATTCTAAATTGTGTTTGGCTTCTATCCTCAAGTTCTTAATACAAATTTGACAGCTCTTGAAGTCCTATTTTTGCAGCAGAAATCCATAGAAATTTAAGGGCAAAATGATACTCCCCATACAAGTCTCTGGGAAATGTGCTGTACAAAGCTGTTATGGAAAGAGGCAGGTACTTGAATGACCATTGTTTTACCTCATTCCAGGATGGAGTGGATAGCCAAATCAGGGAGTTTCATCTTCTTTCTTTGAGAAGTCATCCCCTTCCATTGACTTCTATAGGAAAGCTGGCCCCAGCCTCACAGAGAATGTTGATTTTTTTTTCTTTCTTTTTTTTTTTTTTTTTTTTTTT
>NW_022900936.1:72794548-72834453 GCF_012274545.1 Fukomys damarensis | reverse complement strand
TTTTTTTTTTTTTTTTTTTTTTTTTTTTTTTTTTTTTTTTTTTGGTACCAGAGATTGAACTCGTGTCCTTGTGCTTGCAAGGCAGGCCACTGAGAGAATGTTGACATTAAATCTTGAGTTTAAACTGGAGAAATATTCTATAAAGTGTGCTTGGCTTCTAAAATAAGTTGTTCTTAGGAAAAGGTTAACATCTCTCCAGATCCTTTCATTGCAGCAGAACTGATTGGCATATTCAAGGCCAAACTGCCATTCTCAATACAAGCCTCAATATGATGTGCTGTATAAGTCTGTAATGCAGAGAGGCACACACTGTAGTGACTACTGTTTTACTTCATGCCTGGAGTACATGATTGTCATACCTGGGCTGTTCTAGCTGCACTCTGAAAAATAACTTCACTTTATTTCAATCCTGTCCATTGACTTGTATGGGAGAGTTGACCCCAGAGAGAATGTTTCCTTAAAAGCTTCAGTTCAAACTGCAGAGCCATTCTGAAACATATTTTGCTTCTAAACTAAAGTTCTTTGTTCACAGATGTAGAAAGATCCCCAGGCCCTTCCTTTGCAGGAGGGTTGGATTATACTTCTAAGTGAAAATGCCATTCTCAGTACAGCCTCACAGAGATATGCTGCACAAATCTTTAATGCAGACAGACAGGCACTCTTGAGTGGAGTTGATTGCCACAAAAGTGCAGTTCTAGATGCTTTAACTAAGAATTCACTGTGGTTTAAATTATCCTTCTTCATTTTTTGCTATGGCAGAACAGTTCCCAAGGAGAATATTGCTGTTAAAACTTCAGCTGAAAGTTCAGAACCATTGTAAAAGGTGGGTTTGGCTTCTAACCTCATGTTCTTCATAGGACAAGTTGACAGTATTCCAGACCATTTCCTTGCCACAGAATGCAATGGCCCATTCAAGGCCAAACTGGCATTCCCAATGCAAGCCTCTCAAAGACATGCTGTACAAATCTGTCATGTTTTCAGGAAGTGACTGCTGTTTTACTTCATTCCTGGGGTGAAGTCAATTGTCAAATTGGCATCATTCAACTCACTTCTCTAAGAAGTAACTGTACTTTATGCCATAACCTTTACTTGACTTCTATGGTAAAACTGTCCTGTTGATATTTTGCTTGTAATTTTCAGTTCAAACTGTAGAACCATCCTGAAAAGTGCTTTTGACATCTAACCTCAACTTCTTCTTAGGTCAATGTTGAAAGCTTTCCACGCATTTTTTGGAAGCAAAGCTAGATGGCAATTTCTGTACCAAATTGCCATTCTCAATACAGTCCTCACAGAGATGTGTTATGCAAAACTGTAATGCACAGAGTTAAACGCCCAAGTAATTACTATTTTTTTTCTGTTATGGAGTGGAGTTGATTGCCACACCAGGATAGTTAGAGCTGTTTTGTCTGAGAAATAACTACTTTATGTCATTCCCTTCCATTGACTTCTATGGGAGAACTGGACCCAGTGAATAACTTGCCATCTAATCTTCAGTTCATATTACAGAATTTTTCTAAAAGGAGTGTTTGACTTTCAACCACAAAGCCTTCTTAAGACAAAGTTGTAAGCTCTCCAGACCCTTTCTTTGCAGAAAAACTGCATTGCATAATCCAGGCCAAAATGTCATTTCCAATACAAATCTCACAAAGTTATGCTGAAAAAGTCTATAACACAGATAGGAGGACTCAAATTAATACTGTTTTACTTCATTCCTTGAGGTGAGTTGATAACTATACCAAGGACATTTTATCTGCTATCTCTGAGATTTCATTTGGGATTGCATTGCATCTATACAGTTATTTGGGAAGTGTGGCCATTTTCACTATGTTGATTCTTCCAACCCAGGAAATCATTTCCTGATATCCCTTTCAACCTATTTTTTCAGAGTGCTATAGTTTTCAGAGTAGAGGTCTTTGATTATTTTGCTCACTTTGTTCCCAGGTCATTCAATTTTTTGATGCTACCATAAAAGGAATTGATAGACTAATTTCTCTCTCACTGAGTCTGTTTTTCATGTACAGAATGGCTCTTGATTTTTGTGTGTTAACTTTGTATCCAGCTACTTTACTGAATTTGTTTATTAAGTATAAAAGACTTTGATGGGGTTCTTGAGGTATTCTATATAGTGTATCATGTCATCTGCAAATAATGACAATTTATTTCTTCATTTTCTACCTTTATTCCTTTTAATTCTTTCTCTTCTCTAATTGCTGCAACTAGTGTTTTCAAAACTATATTGAAAGGAGTGATGATAATGGACATCCTTGTCATGTTCCTGATTTTAGTGTGAAGGATTTCAGTGTTTCACCATTTATTTTCATATTGGCTGTTAGACTTTCATTGATATTTTTCATCAGATTGAGGTAGATACCATCTATTCCAATTTTTGTAGGGTTTTTATAATGAATGTGTTTTGGATTGTGTCAAATTCCTTTTCTGCATCTATTAAATTGATCATATGTTTTTATCCTTGGATCTATTAATATAGTGTATTATATTTACTGATTTATGTATGCATAACCATCTGTGCATCTTTCAGATGCATCACACTTGGTTGGGGTCTTCTTCATTCTATTTTCCAGTATCTTAAGAAGCATTTTGCATCTATATTTATTAGTGAGATCGACCTATAGTTCTCTTTTTTCACTTTGGTCTTTCTCTGATGTGGGAATCAAGGTGATGCTTGCTTCCAGAAATGGATTTAGGAGTATTGCTCAATTTTCAGTTTCATGGAAGTATTTAAACAGTAGTGGCAGTAATTCCTCTCTAAATGTCTTATAGAATTCAGCATTGAAGCCATCAAGGTGCAGGCATTTCTTAGTTGGTAAGTTTTTAATTACATTTTCAATTTCCTTCATTGATAATGGGTCATCTGGAATTTTTATGCCACCTTTTTTCAACTTTGGCAATTCATAAAAATTTAGAAATCTGCCTATTTCTTCTGTGTTTTCCAACTTATTTGTGCATAGGTTTATGAAGTAAGAATTGTTAGTTATCTTGATTTCTGTTGGGTCTATTGTAATTTTGCCCTTTCCATTCCTAACTGCTTGGATTTGTGTCTATTCCTTCCCCTTTTTTTGATAAGGTTATCTAAGGGTTTGTTAATTTTGTTAATTCATTCAAAGAACCAGCTCTTCTTGGCTTTGTTTATTTTTTTATCATTATTTTAGTTCCCATTGTACTGATTTCTGATCTGAGCTTTATAATTTCCTCCCTTGTATAAGCTTTGGCTTTGTTCTGCTCTTATTTTTCTAGAAGCTTAAGGTTCAGCAGCAGAGAGTGTAATTGTGCTTGCTCTGTTTTCCTAATATGGGTATTCAGTGCTAGGAATTGCTCTTGTAGGACTGCTTTCATTGTGTCCCATAGATTCTGATTTGTTGTATTGTCATTGTCATTAAAGTGTAGGAACTGTGTGATTTACCCTTTAATATCTTTTGTGGTGCATTGGTTATTCAGAAGTATATTGTTCAGTTTCTACATGTTTGTAAAATTTTTGTGGTTTGTTTAGCTATCGAGTCCCAATTTCACCACACTATGATCTGATAATATACAGGGGAGCACTTAAATTCCTTAGCACTTAGACATGTTCTTTGAGTAACTATGTGATCTAATTTGGAGAACAATTCATTTTTTCCCTTTGTATCTTGCCCCTACCCCTCCCAATTACTCTCTTCTTTTAAATCTTTTCTTCCTATTACACAATATCATTTATACACTTTAATTCCTATTTACATTTTTAGTTTATCACACCAGAGAAACTATTCAATATTTACAGATGTGACCTTTTTTTTTCCACTTAAGTTTCTGTCATCAAGTGCATCCACATAGAAACACAAATGTTTCTAGTTTCCTGTTCTTTATGGCTGAGTAGAACTCAATTAAAAAAACAACACATCTACTTTATCCAGTCTCCAGTTGATGGGCAATTAGGCTGTTTCCAAGTTTTAGATATTACAAATTGTTCCATTATAAACATGGGTGAGCATGTATCACTGTGGTATGATTTTTAAAATTATTTTGGGAAGATACCCAGCAGGTGAATAGCTGAGTCAAATGGGACTACTAATCATAATTGTTTGAGGTATCTCCACATTGATTTCCAGAGTGGTTGCACTGGTCTGCACTCACTCCCAGAATGAAGTGTTCCTTTCTCCACACATCCCCACCAAAATTTGTTATTGGTTGATTTCTTGGTTAGCAGCATTTCTCTCTGGGGTGAGGTGGAATCTCAGTGTTGTTTACATCTGCATCTCTCAAGCGACCAGTGATGTTGAACATTTTTTCATATGTTTATTTGTTGCTTTTACTTCTTTGTTTGGGAAACGTCTGTTCATTACAAATGCCCATTTCTGAATTGGGTTTATAAATTCGGGGGTCTGATTTCTTGGGTTCTTTATATATTTTGGGTAGTGGATCTTTTTTTCTGAGGAACAGCTGGTAAAAATTTGTTCCCACCTTGTAGGTTGTTTCTTAGCTCTGTTGGTGTATTCCCTTGCAATGCAGAAGCTTTTATAAAAGACTGGAAGATACAAAATCAACTACTCAGGTGCCTCATACTTGACAAAGGAGCCGACCATCCTCACTGGAGACAAGATACTCTCTTAATAAATGTTGTTGGAAAAACTGGATTTCAGCCTGCCAAAGATTAAAACTAGACCCTTATCTTTACCATGCACTAAAGTAACATCCAAGTGGATTAAATATCTAAATATGTAAAAAGAAACACTAAACTGGCTGGGAGATATGTTAGGCAGAACTTTTGAAGACATTGGCATAGGAAAAGACTTTAAGAACAAATTTTCAGTAGCACAGGAACTAGCAGAAAGTACCAACAATTGGGATCTCATCTTATTCAAAAGCTTCTACACTGCAAAAGACACCATCAACAGAACTAAAAGACAACCTACAATGTGAGAAAAAAGTTTTACCAGTTGCTCCTCAGACAAAGGACTCTTATCTAGAATATATAAAGAACTCAAAAACAATCAGCCCTCACAAATATAAAGACTCAATTCAAAAATGGGCATCTGAAATGAACAGACATTTCTCAGAGAAAGAAGTAAAAGCAGCAAGTAACTATATGAAAAAATATTCCACATCAATGGACATTCAAGAGTTGCAGATAAAAACAACACTGAGATTTCACCTCACCCCACAAAGAATGGCTACTATCAAGAAATCAAATAACAAATGTTGTTGGTGTTGTGGAGAGAAAGGAACCTTTCTCCATTGTTGGTGCAATTGTGGATTGGTGCAACCCCTTTGGAAATCAATAAGTTGATACCTCAAAGGGCTGGGACTAGAGGTTCCATTTGACCCAACCATCCCTCTTCTGAGTATCTTTTCAAAATAATTAAAAGAATCATATCATAGTGATATATGCACACCTGTGTTTATAGCGGCACAGTTTATAATAGCTAAAACTTGGAAACAGTACATTTGCCCATAAGTTGGAGACTGGATAAAGAAGACGTGGTTTTTCTATAAAGTGGAATACTACTCAGCCATAAAGAATGAGAAATTGGAGTCATTCATGGGAAAATGGATACATATTGAAGATATACTCCTAAGTGAAATAAATAAGCCACATGTGTAAATAATGAATAGTTTCTCTGGTGTGAAAAATTATAATAGTACATAAGATCCTAATGAGATAACTGACAATGTGAAATAGGAAGAAAAGGGCTAAAGGTGTAGGCAAAGTGGGAAGGGTAGGGGAGAGGTAATAACAGAAAAGAAAAACAATATAAGAAAATGAAAATATGGAAATAAAGTGTTTATAAATAGGGAAGGGAGGAAGGAGTAAAGGGAGGGCAGTGGTAAGTGGAAAAAAATGAGAACCAAGACCTGTCATGTAAAGGAATAGGATCCCAATGATGAATGTATCTATACTGTATACCTAAAATGTACCAATAAACTCAACAAGAGAAACAAAAAAACAAAAAAGATCACATATTGAAAAATAAAAAGATGTGATCCCAGTTGTTGGTTCGTTATGCTAGTTCTCATGCTACTGAAGGTATATTCATAAACTCTTTTCCTTTGTCAATGTCTTCAAGAGTTTATGCTGCCAGGCATGATGGCACACACCTGTAAGCCCAGCATTCAGGAAGCTGAGGAAGGAGGATCTCTGTGAATTTGAGACCAGTCTGGGCTACATAGTGAGTTCCAGGTCAGCCTCAACTACATATTGAGACCCTGTCTCAAAAAAGAACCCTTCCCCCACAAAGAAGAGTTCTATGTAAATCATCCTTAAACTAGCATAGTGTTTCTGTTTTAATATTTAGATCTTTAATCCACTTGGATTTTGGTTTGGTGCATGGTAAAGATAAGGGTCTAGTTTTAATCTTTGGCAGGTTGAAATCCAGTTTTTCTAACATCCTTTATTAAAGAGGCTACCTTTTCTCCAGTGATGATGCTTGGCTCCTTTGTCAAAGATGAGATAGCTGAATATGTCTACAGTTCTTTCTATATCTTCTAATCTATTCCACAGATTCCTGGGGCTTTTTTTTCCCAGTTGGGGATTGTGATATGCCTTTGCACATCTGTTACCTAGAATGACATTTGCTATTCTACGTCTCTTGTCATTCCAAATGAACTTTTGTATTGTTTTCTGTGATTCAGTGAAATATACTGTTGGGATTTCAATTGGGATTGCATTGAATCTGTATAGCAGTAA
Source organism: Fukomys damarensis (assembly GCF_012274545.1). Lineage (NCBI taxonomy): Eukaryota > Metazoa > Chordata > Mammalia > Rodentia > Bathyergidae > Fukomys > Fukomys damarensis. The sequence continues at coordinate 72,827,774 of NW_022900936.1, read as the reverse complement.
CAGAAGTACGACCATTGCACTATATTGGTTCTTCCTACCCAAGAATGAGGGAAGTCATTTCATTTTCTTGTATCACCTTAAATCTCTTTTTCAGAGTATTATAGTTCTCAATGTAGAGGTCTTTTATTTCCTTCATTAGATTGATTGCTAGATATCAATTTTTGGATGCTATCATGAAAGGAATTGTTTACCTAGTTTCTCTCTTCATTTTTCTGTTATTTGTGTACAAGAAGGCTCTTGATTTTTAAGTGTTGATCTTGTATCCAGCTACTGTACTGAATCTGTCAATTAAGTTTAGAAGTCTTGTGGTGGAGTTTTTTGGGTCTTCTATGTAGAGTATCATATCATCAGAAAATAATGACAATTCAAATTATTCCTTTCCTATCTTTATGCTTTTATTTTTTCTCATGTCTAATTATGGTGGCTAATGTTTCCAAAACTATATTGAACAGAGTGGTGAAAGTGGACATCTGTGTCTTGTTCCTGATTTTATTGTGAAGAGCTTCAGTTTTTGACCATTTAGTGTGATGTTGGCTGTTGGTTTTTCATAGATGGTCTATATCAAGATGAGATAAAGACCATTTATTCCAATTTCCTGCAGGGTTTTTATCATGAATAGGTGTTGAATGCTTTGCTGCATCTATTGAGACCATCATATGGTTTTTGTCTTTGAACCATCCTTGCATCCCTGGGATAAATCCAACTTGGTCAGGGTGTATGATCTTCTTGATGACCCTCTGTATTCTGTTCACCAGTATCTTATTGAGAATCTTTGCATCTATGTTCGTTAGGGAGATTGGCCCTTATTGGTTGCATCTTTCCCTGGTTTTAGAATCAAAGTAACACTTGCTTCCAGGAATGAATATGGAAGTATTGCTTCCCTTTCAATTTCACTGAAAAGTTTGAAGAGTAGTGGCAATAGTTTTTCTCTGAATATTTTGTAGAATTCAGCAATGAATCCATCAAGACCTGGGCTTTTTTTTGTTGATAATTTTTTAGTTATGTTTTCAATTTTACTGATTTTAATTGCAGTCTTTAGAATTTTTATATCTTTGTTCAACATTGGTAATTCCTATATATATGAAGCAATCTGTCCATTTCTTCTGTGTTTTCCATTTTATTAGAATACAAGTTTTTAAAGTAAGCATTGCTGATCCTCTGTATTTCTGCTGGATCTGTGGTGACTTCATCTTTTTCATTCCTAATTGCATGGATATGAGCCTTTTCTTTCCTTTTCTAAAGGTGGGCTAAGTTTTATCAATTTTATTTATTCTTTCAAAAACCAACCCTTTGATTCATTACTTTTTTGTATTGTTCTCTTAGTCTCCATTGCCTTAATTCCTGCTCTGATCTTTATAATTTCCTCCCTTGTAAGAGGTTTCGGTTTGTCTTACTCATTTTTCTAGAAGCTTAAGATTCAGCACTGGGTTGTTTATTTCAGCTTGCTCTGTTTTTTTCTACTGAGGGCATTCACTGCTATAAACTTCCTTTGTAGAACTGCTTTCATTGTGTCTCATATATTTTTGTACATTGTATTAGCATTACCATTTATTTATAAAAACTGTCTAATTTCTTATTTAATTTCTTCTATTGGTTGTTCAGGAGATTGTTATTCAATTTCCATGTGTTTGTGCATTTCTTCCAGTTTCTTTTGCAACTGATCTCCAGCTTAATTGCACTATGGTCTAATAATATACATGCAATCACTTCAACTCCTTTGCATTGAATCATGTTCAGTCAGCTAGTATGTGATCTATTTTGGAGAATGTGCAGCCAAAAAGAATGTATATTCTTATTTTAGACATCTTTTAAATTCATTTGTTCAGAAGTTTGGTTCAGTTCCAGTATTTTATTTTTGATTTTTAGTCTAGATGATCTGTCTATTTGTGACTTTTGAGTATTAGATTCCCCACTAAAATTATATTAGTGCTTATTTGATTTTCTGTGTCCTTTGTTTTGTATAGTTTGGGGCATTAGTATTTGGTGCATATGTATTTATGATTGTCATCTCTTCCTCTTGCATTGTTCCCTTTACAAGGATGTAGTGACCTTTTTTTGTATGTCCTAATTAGTTTTCATTTGAAATTTACTTTTTCTGCAAATAAGATAATTACCCCTGCTTTTGACTGTGTTCCTTTCACTTTGAAAACTGTTTTACATTGTTTTAGTTTCAGTCTATAAGTTTCTCTTTGAAGTGGGTGAATTTCTTGTATACAGCACATTTTTGGATTTTGCTTCTTAATCCCTTCAGCCAGTCTACTTATTTTGATTGGGGAACTGAGGCCACTAACATTGAAGATTACCACTGATATATATTGACTTATCATCATCATGTTATTTTCCTCTTGGCTCTTTCTATTTTTTCCCCCTCTTTCTTTAATTTCTGCCTTGCCTTCTGGATTTGCTCTGTTGGGCCTCATAGTATTGTGATCTTCATTATCTTTTTCTAGGATATTGTTTAGATTTGTCTCAAGTGTGATTTCATATTCATCAAGCTTCTCAGGTGTTCTTTGTCATGGAAATATCTTAATTCCCCATCATTTTTAGAAGATAGTTTGCAGGATACATCAGTGTAGGTTGAAGTTTTGTGTGTTTTTTTGTTGCTTGTTTGTTTGTTTGTTTGTTTGTTTTTAGGGTTTGAATTACTTTACTGCAGGCTGTCCTTGTCTTGAGAGTTTGGGTTTAAAACTCTGCTGTGATTCTAATTGGCTTTCCTTTGCATGAGATTTGTTTCTTTCCTCTAACTGCTTGTGGTATTTTGTTCTTCTGTTGAGTTTCTGGCATCTTGATTATTACATGTCTAGGTATAGATATTTTGTGATCATGGCTAGTTGGTGTCCTATGAGTCACTTATCTGTATGTCAAATTATTTTGTTCTCTTTGAGAAATTTTCTTTTGTTAATTCTGTCAGATTTCTATGTCATTTGTACTTTCTCCTACTTTTTCATGGACTCCTATCATTCTTATATTATTCTTGTTTGCATCATCTTGGAACTGTTGGATGGATTTCTCATGTTCCCTTACTTTTTTTTAAGAGATCCCTCTTTTCATGGCCACTGACCACTATCCTGTCTTCTATATCTGATATCTTGTCTTCACATTGACTCATTCTGTTATGTATATTTTCAATAATGTTTTTAATCTCCTGGATATCTGTTTGAATCTGTTTCATGGATTTCATTTCTTTGCTATATTTGGAATTTGGTTTCCATTTCTTTCCAATGCTGGGCCTTCATGGCTTCTGTCACGGTCATGATCTCATGCATTTTGTTTATCTATTTCTTTTCTGGACTCTCTAATCATGTCATACATTCTGCTTGTTATCTCTGTAGTTATCTGTGAAATTATTTCTGTTTTGAATTCTTCTAGAGCCTCAATCATCTGTTTTGCTACTTTGTGTGCTATCTGTTCAGGGAGTCCAGGTGGTTGATTATTAGACTCTTTCACCTCATTTACCCCAGAATTTCATTTGGATGAACAGACAGCCTGTGTTTGTGTTTCTGCCTTGCATGAATGTCTTCTCATTTCTATTTTTGTTGTTGGTACTGTCCTTTGTTTAATTCTTGGCTTAACTGTTTGATCTTTCTGTTATAACTTGTCCTTAGGTTTTAAGTCTCTAATGACTCTGAGGCATTCTCATTTTCATTGTTTCAGGAAAGACAACTGTTTAAATCATTCACAACACCTTAGCTTAAGTAATACATTCAGCAACACATTAGCATCAAGTATAGCTTATAACTATTTGTAGTAGTTATTAATCTATTAATCTGTTAACCTTTAACAGAGTGATTTTTAAAAATGTAAATCCTGGATCTCAGAACATTGTGCTTTAAATCCCCCTGTGCGTCTGTAGTATGAATCCATGTACCAGCCCAGCCAGGAGGCTGGCTGCACCATGGCAGGTGTGGCAGGAACCCCCACTGCTCCACCTCTCACTGTTCCTGTTCTGAGGCTTAGTGGTGGGCTGGAGCTGTGGTTCCAGGCAAGTTCCATGACTGTGAAAAGTTTTTTTTTTTATGTTTTTTACTGGTCATTAATTGCAATCCCATCTTCTGTATCTGAAATTCTGTCTGCACATTGCCTGGTTCTGATGCATAAACTTTCAATGGAGTTTTAATGTCCTAGAAATCTGTTTGCATCTGTTTTATGATACCATTAGTTTCCTATATTGAGATTCCATCATGTTTCTGAGCACCTCTATTTTTTAATCTGTGTCCCCTCTAGATTTATTAATCATGTCTTGTACTATGGGCACAATCTCTGCTGTTATCTGAGAAATTATTTCTGATTACATTTTTTCCAGGTACTCTTTCACTGCCAGTTCAGGGAATCCAGCTGTTTGAGTATGAGATCTTTCCATCCCGTTTTCCTTTAGGGTTGCCTTAGGTGATCTGTAAGTCTGGTTTTGAGGCTTATTTTCATGTCATCTCATTTCAAGAGATGCAGCATGCTGTGCCTTTTTGGAGGCAACTTTTTGGTCACCCAGTGATCTTCAATCTCACAAAACCCTCAAGAGGCCTTTTTTTCTGTTGTTCAGCAGTACACCATTTCCTGGGTTCAAATCACAGATGCTATGGGGTGGGACTCTGATAAGCTTTTGCACCTGTGCAGCTTTTTCCTGTGTGGACCTTGGCTGGGCAGGTTTGCCTGAGCCTCTGGGGTCTGGGCTGATCCTTGTATGGGATATGCCTGCAGCTGGTCCAGTGTGGACACTCAAGCCTGCTACCTAGAATCAGTGCACCTGTCAAACTGCCTGCAAAATTATTTTGAAGAGTGTGTTTTGCTTATAACATTAACTTCTTAGGAAATATTGCTTGCTCTGTAGAACTTTTCATTACAGCAGAACTAGATGGAAATTTCTATGCCAAACTGCCATTCCAATACAAGCCTCACATAGATGTTCTTTACAAATTTGAAACTGAAAGAAGAAGACCCTCAAGTGAATACTGCTTTTCTACATTCCTTTGGTGGAATTCATCACCACCAGGGTAGTTTTAGCTGTTTCTTTTAAAAAGTAATTGCACTTTGCATCATCTGCTTCCATTGATTTCATAGGAAGAGAATGTGGAAAGAAACATGTTGGAATGAATGCTGCAGTTTAAACTGCAGTATCACTCTGAAGAGTGTATTTCAATTCTAACATCACGTTCTTCTTAGGTCAATTTTTTTTTGTTTTTCTTTTTTGAGACAGGGTCTCACTATGTAGTTGAGACTGACTAGGAACTCACTATGTAGCCCAGACTGGTCTCAAATTAACAGCAATCCTCCTGCCTCAGCCTCCCTAATGTTGGGATTACAGGCAGGTACCACCACACATGGATTTAGGTCAAATTTGACAGTGTTCCAGGCCCTTTCTTTGCAGCAGAGCTGGCTGGCAATTTCCAGGCCAAACTGCCATTCCCTATACAAGCTTAACAGATATATGCTGCACAAATTTATATTGCAGAGAGATAGACACTCATCCACTACTGTTCCACTTCATTCTTGAATGGGATTAACTGGCACAAAGGGCAATTCTAGCTGCTTTATTTGAGAAGGTATAGTACTTTATGTCATCCCTTCCCACTAACCTCTATTGGAGATCTGACCTCAGAGAGAATATTAGTGAAAAATATTTAGTCAAACTGCAGAGCCATTCTGAAGAGCTTATTTGGATTCTAAACTCAACTATTTTAGGACAAATGTGACAGCTATCCATGTCTTTTCTTTGCAACAAAACTTGGTGACACATTCTAGGCCAAACTGACATTTCCAATACAATCTTCACAGAGATGTGCAGTATAAATCTGTAATGCAGAGAGACAGAATTAAGTTTTACTTAATTCTTAGAGTGGAGTTCATTGCTACACCTGGATAGTAATAGCTGCTTTCTCTGCACTTTATGTCATCCCCTTGTATTGACTACTATGGTAAATTTGTCCCCAGGTAGAATGTTGCTGTCAAGTCTTCAGCTCAAACTGCAGAGCTATACTGAAATGGGAATGTGACTTTCAATTTCCACTTTCTTTTTTGGACACATATGTCAGCTCTGCAGGCTTTTTGTTGGCAGCAGAACTGGATGACACTTTCTAGAACAAACTGCCATTCCCAATATAAACCTCACAGAGATGTGCTCTATAAATCTGTAATGGAGAGAATCACTCACTCAATTTAGTAGTATTTTGCTTAATTCCTGAGGTGGAATTGATTCAGACCAGGGCAGTTCTAGCTATTTTGTCTGAGAAGTAATTTTGCTTTATGTCATCCCCTTCCAATGACTGCTTTGGGAGAGAAGGCCAAAAGAAAATATTGCAATGAAAACTGCAGTTGAAACTGCTGAAGAACTCTGAAAAGTGTATTAGGATTCTAACTTCAAATTCTTTATAGGACCAAGGTTACAGCTTTCCAGGCACTTTTTATATAGCAGAACTGGATGACATTTTCCAGACTAAGTTGCCATTCTCAATACAAGCCTCCCAGACATGTGCTGTTCAGATATGTAATGGAGAGAGTCAGAAACTCAAGTAACTACTGTTTTATTCATTCCTGGATTGGATTTCATTACCAAATTAGGGAAGTTTGAGCATCTTTCTCTAAGAAGTACTTGCAATTTATGTCATCACCTCCTACTGACTTGTATCAGAGAGCTTGCTACAGGGAGAATGTAGCTGACAATTTGTCATTTAAAACTGCAGAACCATTGTGAAAAGTCTTCTTGGCTTCTAACCACAACTGCTTCTTAGGACAAAGTGGACAGCTACCCCCAGCATAACTGGTGGGCACTTTCTAGGCCAAACAACCATTCCCAATACAAACCTCACAGAGAGGTGCTGTACAAATTTGTAATGGAGAGGCAGACACTGGAATAACTACTGTTTTACTTCATTCCTGGAGTGGACTTGATTGCCACACCAGGGCAGTTCAAGTTGTTCTCTATAAGTAGTAATTGGACTTCATGTCATCCCCTTATATTGACTTCAAATGAAGAGAAGTTAAAAAAAAAAGTAAATGGAAATATTTAGTTTAACCTGAAGAACCACTCAGAAAAGTATGGTTTACTTTAAACCTGAAATTCATCTTAGGTTAAAGTTGACAGCTCCCCAGGCCCTTTATTTGTATCAAAACTGCGTGGCACTCTTTAGTCCAAACTGCCATTCCTAATTTATGCCTCCAAGAAACGTAATGTAGCAATATGTAATACAGAGAGGCATACACATGACTTAATACTATTTTACTTTATTCTTGCAGTGGGGTGGATTGTAACATCAGGGCAGTTCTAGCTCCTTTACTTGAGAAGTATCTTAACTTTATATTATCCCCTTTCAGTGACTTCAAAGTGAAAGAAGATCAAAAGAAAAATTTTGGAATGAAAATTGCATTTTAAACTGCAGAACCACTCTGAAAATTGTATTTCTGTTCTAATATCAAGTTCCTACAACAAAATCAACAGCTCTCCAGGAACTATCTATGGAGAAGAACTACACAGCATTGAGTAGCATAAACTGCCATTACCAATTCATACCTCACAGAGATGTGATGTGCCAATATGTAATGCAGAGAGGAAGACACTCCTGTGGTTATTCTCTTTACTTTATTCCTGCACTGGAGTTGATTGCCACAGAATTGCAGTTCTAGCTGTTTCTCTGAGAAGTAACTTCAGTTTATCTCATCACCTTCCAGTGATTTCAAATGGAGAGAAGGCCAAAAGAAACATACTAGAATGAAAACTGCAATTTAAACTGCAGAACCACTCTGAAAAGTATATTTCAGTTCTAATATCAAGTTCATCTAAGGAAAAATTTGACAGGTCTCCCTCCATGCCCTTTCTTTCCCACAGAACTGGTTGGCACTTTTTAGGCTAAACTGCCATTCCCACTACAAGCTTCAGAAATATGTGCTGCACAAATCTATTATGTAGAGTTAGGCACTCCATTGACTACTGTTGTACTTCACTCTTGAGTGCAATTGATTGCCACACCAGGGCAGATCTAACAGCTTTGTCTGAGAAGGTACAGTGCTTTAAATTATCCCCTCCCATTGACTTCTATGGAAGAGCTGGCTGAGGGGAGAATGTTTGCCATCAAATTTTATTTCAAACTACAGAACTATTCTAGAAAGTGTTTGACTTCTAATCTCAACTTTTTCATGGAACAAAGGAGACAGCTATGCAGGCCTTGTTTTTGCAGCAAAACTGGGTGGCATTTTTTAGGCCAAATGACCATTCATAATACAAGCCTCACAGATATGTTCTGTACAAATCTGGAAGGCAGAGAGGCAGACATTCAAGTGACTACTTATATTTTTTAATTCATGTAGTGGAGTTGATTGAAACACCAGGGTAGTTGTAGTTGCTTTCTTTGAGAAGTAACAGCACTTCATGTCAACAACTTTCTTTGACTTCTATGGGAGAGCTTGCCCCAGGGAGAATGTTTTTGCCAAATTTTTAACTCAAATTGGAGTACCATTCAAAAAAGTGTGTATGGTTTCTAACTTCAACTCATGTTTTGAACAAAGTTGACAGCTCTCCAGGCCTTTTATTTGCAGCAGAACTGGATGGCACTTTGTAGGCCAAAATGACAGCCCCATTTCAAGGTTCACAGTGATGTGCTATACAAATGTTCAATGCAGAGTGACAGACACTCATGTTACTACTATTGCATTTCATTCCTGAGGAGGAGTTAATTTCCACACCAGGGCAGTTCTAGTTGCTTTCTCTGAGAAGTGAGTGCACTTTATGTCATCTTCTTAAAATGACTTTTTTGGGAGAGAAGCCCACAAGAAAAATGTTGAAATGAAAACTGCAGTTCAAACTGCAGAACTACTCTGAAAAGTGTATTAGGATTCTAACATCAAGTTCTTCGTAGGACAAAGAGGACAGCTCTCTGGGCCCTTTCTGTGCTGCAGACCTGGATGACACTTTCTAAGGCCAACTGTCATTCCCAATGTTAGCCTCCCATTCATGTCTTACATAAATGTGTAATGGAGAGAAGCAGAAGGTCAACAAACTACTATATTGCTTCTTTCTGGGAATGGACTTCATTTCCAAACCAGGGCAATTCTAGCAACTTTCTCTGAGAAGTATTTGCAAGTTATGTCATCCTCTCCTATTGACTTCAGTGGAAGAGCTAGCATCAGGGATAATGAACAGACAAATTTTCAGTTCAAATGGAAGAAACATTCTGAAAATTCTGCTTGGCTTTTCACATCAACTTTTTCTTAGGACAAAGTGGACAGTTACCAAGGCCTTTTTTCCAGCAGAAATGAAGGGCCCTTTCTAGGCCAAACTGGCATTCGCAATACAATCTTCAGTCTATGTGCTGACCATATTTCTAATGGAGAGAGACAGATACTGGAGTAACTACTACTTTACTTCATTCCTGGAGTGGATTGGATTGCCACACCAATGTGGTTCTTAATATTTTCTCTTTGAAGTAACTAAATTTCATGTCATCCCTTTCCATTGACTTTTATTGGAAACCTGGCCTCAGGGAGAATGTTGCTGTCATATATTCATTTCAAACTGCAGAAGCATTCTGAAAGATATGTGGCTTCTAACCACAAGTTCTTCTTAGGACAAAGTTGATAGCTATCCAAGCCTTTTCTCTGCAACAGAACTGGGTTTCAGTATAAAGGCCTAACTGCCATTCCAAATACAAGCCTCACAGACATGTGCCTTACAAATCTCTAATTTAGAGAGATAGATATAAGAATGACTACTGTGGTACTTCCTTCCTGAGGTGGAGTTGATTGCCACAGCAGGACATTTCCAGCCACTTTCTCTTAGAAATAATTGCACTTTATGTCTTCCATTCCATTAGGTTCCATGGGACAGCAGACCCCAGTGAGAATATTGACATGAAACCTTCAGCTCAATATGCAGAACCACTGTGAAAAATATGTTTGGATTCTAACCAACAGTTCTTCCAAGGAAAAAATGGAAAGCTCTCCAGGCCATATTTTTGCAGCAGAATTGCATGGTAATTCCTGACCACACTGAAATTCCCATTAGAAACCTCACAGAATTGCACTCTACAAATTGATAATGCACAGACATACACTTGTGTGACTACTGATTTACATCATTCCTGGGGTCGAGGTGATTGCCACAACAACACAGTTACAATGACTTTCTCTGAGAATTAAATGAACATTACATCATTCACTTCATTTACTTCAGTGGGAGAGCTGGCCACAGGAAGAATATTCCACCAAATCTTCAGTTCAAACTGCACAACCATTCTGAAAAGAGTATTTGGCTTCTAACTACAAGTTCTCCTTAGGAAAATGTTGTGACCCATCTAGATCCTTTCCATGCCCACAACTGGATTGCTCTTTGTAGGTCAAGCTTCCGTTGCCAATACAGACCTTACAGAGATGTGTTCCACAAATCTGTAAGGCAGAGAGGTATACATGCCAGTGACTACTCTTTCACTTTACTCCTGGGGTGGAGTTGACTGCCAAATTATGGTAGTTCTAGCTCCTTTCTGTGAGAAATAACTGCATTTTATGTCTATGCTTCCTTTTAGTTGTGTGGGTGAGCTGGCCCACGAATAATGTTGCCTTTAAATGTTCACTTGAAACTGTAGAACCATTCTGAAGTGTGTGTTTCAATTCTAACATCATGTTCTTCTTAGGAGAATGTGAGCAGCTGTCCAGACCTTTTCTTTGCAGTAAAACTTGATGGTACTTTTTAGGTCTAATGGAAATTCTCAGTAGAAGCATCAGAGAATTTTGCTGTATGAATCCTTAATGCAGAGGTTGATATTAGGGTGATTACTATATTACTTCATTCCTGGCATTGAGTTGATTGACATACCACAGCAGTTCTAGCTTATTAGAAACTGCACTTTATCTTTCCCCATCCATTGTCTCCTATGGGAGAGCTGTCTCAAGAGAGAATATCCCTGACAAATCTTCAGCTCAACTTGCAGAAACTTTATGAAAAATGTCTTTGGATTCTAACCTAAATTTATTATAGGACAAAGTAGAGAACTCTCCAGACCCTGTTTCTGCAGCAGATATGAATTTCATTTTCTAGGCCAAAATGCTTTTGTCAGTCTAAGTGTCATAGAAATGTGCTCTATAAATCTGTAATGAAGAGAAGCATACAATCAAGTGACTACTATTTTACATTTTTTGAGTACAGTTGATTGCTACACCAGGGCAGTTGTAAATGCTTCCTCTGAGAAGTAACTGTGCTTTATGTCTACTCTTCCTTTGACTACAATAGGAGAGCTGGGACCAGAAGAAGCGATGCACTGAAATCTTCACTGAAAACAAGAGGAATGTTGTGGAAAGTGTTTTTCTTCTAAGCTCAGATTTTTATTAGGACAAAGTTAACAGCTATCCAGGACATATCTTTGCAGAAGAAATGGATGGCACTTTCTAGGCCAAACTGACATTCTCAATGCAAAGTTCACAGAGGTGTGTTCTACAAAAGTGTATTGCAGAGGCAGATACTCTAGCGACTACAGTTTTACTGCATCCTCAGGGTGGAGTTGATATACACAACATGACAGGACTACCTTATTTCTCTGAGAAATATCTGCACATTACAGCACTCCTACTGACTTGTATGGGAGAACTGTCACCAAGGAGAATGTTCAAATCTTTACTTCAAACTGTAGAACTATTCTGAAAAGTATTCTTAGCTTCCAACATCAAGCTCTTCTTAGGACAATGTGGACAGTTCTGAATGTCATTTTTTGCAGCAGAATTGGATGGTACATTCTAGGCTAAACTACCACTCCTAAAACAAGCCTTACAGAGTAGTGATATACAAATTGCTAATGCAGTGAGGCAGACACTCATGTAAATATTATTTTACTTCATTCCTAGATGAGTGAGTTGCTATGGCAGAGTGATTCTTGCTGCTTTTTCTGAAATATACCTGCATTTTATGTCTCCCTGTCCATTTGCTTTTATGGTACACCTGTCCCCAGGCAGTATGTTGCCATCAGAAAGTCAGTTCAGAGTGAATAGCAATTCTCAAAAATATGTGTGGCTTTTAACCTCAAGTTCTTTTTAGGAAAAAGTGTACAGCTCTCCAAGCCCTTTCTTTGCACCAAAAGATATTTCATTTTCTAGGCCAAACTGCCAATCCTTAAACAAGCTTCACAGCAATTTTCTGTATAAATCTGTAATGCACAGATGCAAACACTCAAGTGACTACTGTTTCAATTGATTCCTGGTACAGAGCTGCCACACCAGGGTGTTTCTAGATGCTTTTTCTGAGAAGTAACTGTACTTTATATATTAATTTCCATTTAATTCTATTGGAAAACTGTTCCCAGGACAAATGTTGCCTTCAAATCCTCAGTTCAACTATAGAACCATTCTGAAAATTTTTTTTTGCTTGTAAACTCAATTTTTTCTTACAACAAAGTGAAAAGCTCTCCAGGCACTTTCTTTGGAGAACTGAATGGCACTTTCTAGACCAAAGTGCCATTTACTATACAAGTATCATAGGGTTTTTCATCTACAAATGTGTTATGCATAGGAAGACACTGTAGTTTTTACTGTTGTACTTCATTCCTGGGATGCAGTTATTCACAGAAAAGGGAAGTTGTAGCTGCTTTCTCTGAGAAGTAACTGCGTATTATAGCATTTTCTTCTACTGTCTCTAGGGAGATTGTTACCATCAAATCTTCTATTCAACTGACGAAGCATTCTGAAAAGTGAATTTTTCTTCTAACCTCAAGTTCTTCTTACAAGAAAGTTGACAACTCCTCAGGCTCTTTCTTTGGAGGAGAAATGCATGGCACTTTATAGACCAAAATGTCATGGAGAATACAAGCTTCATGGAGTTGTGCTCTAAAAATCTGTAATCAAGAGGCAGGCACTGTAGTGACTTTTTTTTTTACTTCTTTCCTGGATTGGAGTGAAGTGCCACACCAGAGAATATCTAGCTCCTTTTGTGAAAAGTAACTGCACTTTGTCATCCCATTCCATTGCCTTCTATGGGGAAAGTCCTCAGGGAAATATTTGGGTCAAAACTTCATTTAAAATTTAAGAACCATTTTGAAACTTTGTTTGGCTTTTAACTGAAAGTTCTTAGAACAAAGTTGATAGCTTTTTGCACCTTTTCTTGGCTACAGAATTGGATGTCACTTTCTAGGCCACTCTACCATTACCAATATAGTCCTCATAGTGTTGCACTATACAAATCTTTAATGCAGTGAGCCGGACACTTGATTGACTTCATTTTACTTCATTCCAGCAGAAGAGTTGATTGGAATACAAAAGCATATGCAGCTCTTTTCTATGACAAGTGTCTGCACCGTGTGACATCTACTTCAATTAGCTTCTATGGGAGAGCTGGCCCCAGGAAAAATGTTGCTGTCAAATTTTCAGTTCAAACTGAAGAACCATTCTGAAAACTGTTTATTTCAGGCCTTTTTATCCAGCAGAGTTGGATGGCACTTTCTAGGTAAAAAAGCCATTTTCAGTGCAAGCCACACAGTTATGATCTACAAAATTGTAGTATGGAGGCATATGCTTGAGTGAATACTTTTTTCCTTCATTCCAGTTGTGAATTTGATTGCAAAACCAGGACTGTTCTCTCTGCTTTCTCAGAGAAACAATTGCACATTATGTCCCTCTTTTCATTGAACTCTATGGGCGTGCTAGTTGCAGGGAGAATGCTGCCATCAAATCTTCTGTTCAAACAACAGGACCATTCTGAAAAGTGGGTTTGTCTTCTATCCTCAAGTTCTTCACAGGACAAAGTGTACAGCATTCCCTTCCTTTACAGAAGAACTTGATGGCAATTTTGAGAACAAACTGCCATTCCCAGTACAAGTCTCAAAATGATATGCTGTACAAATGAGTAATTTATAAAGGAGTCATTTGAATGATTAGTTTTACTTCATTCTTTGTTGGGAACAACTCTACATGACTTTGGGGAAAATCATTTCATAATTAAATCATGATTATGGCCTTGCTTCCCTGTTTATAGGCCAGCTGTGCAATGTATAGGCTTAACTCAGTTTTTGCCTCAGGTCACAGCCATGACCTTAGTAGTCCAGTGATACTGTGATGCTCCAGGGCAGGACTATGTCAGCTGGAGACCTCCTGGGAGGCACCAAACCTTCATGTGCAGTATTCCTCATTTTTCTAAAATGATTTCCATGCTCTCTCAGTCATTTGCCAGTTTTTATTTTCTGCTGATCATGTAAATAAAGGTTTATCAAGCTCAGGGTCTTGGGTATTTGCTGGCCACAGAAGCACTGATCAGTCCAAAACTCAATTAAATCTCTGTGTCTCATTTTCTGTCTATATATTAATTAATTCACCTTTTGCTGGCATGATTCTCAGGAAACTAGGTCTTACTTCAGAGGTTCTAATAATGTTCCCTTTCTCTGTATTGTACATTTTCTGATGTGGAGTAGACTGGCACACCAGGACAGTTCCAGTTTATTTCTCCAAGAAGTAACTGCACTTTACCTCTCCCTTTTTCTTGACTTCATTGAGGAGCTGGCCAAGGGAGATCTTGCTGTCAAATCTGCACTTCAAACTGCAGAACCATTCTGAGAAGTGTGTTTGTCTTCTAACATCAAGTTATTCTTAGGACAAAACTGACAATTCTCCCGACTCTTTCTTTGCAGCAGAATTGGATGGCACTTTCTAGGCCAAAATTCCATTCCCAAGCCTCACAGAAGTATTCTCAAAAACCTGTAATGCACAGGGTGACTCTCCAGTGACTACTCTTTCACTTCATTCTAGCAGTGGAGTTGATTGGTATACCATAGCATATCCAGATCATTTCCCTGAGAAGTACCTGCACTTTATGTCATCCATTTCCATTGGTTTCTAATAGAGATCTGGTCCCCAGGTGAATTTTGTCATCAAATCTTCAGGTCAAATGGCAGAACTACTCTAAAATGTGTTTGGCTTCTAGCCTCAAGTTATTCTTAGCACAAAGTTGAAAGCTGGATGGCACTTTCTAGGCAAAACTTCTTTCCCCTATACAGACCTCATAGAGTTATTGTCTACAAAGCTGTAATACAGGGAGAGACACTCATATGCCTACTGTTCTACTTCACTTCTGGTGAAACCACACCAGGGCCATACTCGATGCTTTACATGTAAGATAAAGTACTCTGTTATTCTCTTTGTATTCACTTCTATGGGTGAGCTGGCCCAGGGAAAACATTGCCATCAAATAGTCAGATCAAACTGCACAACCATTCTGAAAAGTGTGTTTGGCTTCTAACTTTACATTCATCTTAGGACAAAATGAACAGCTCTCCAGGCCCTTTCTTTGAAGTACAACTACATGTCACTTTCTAGGCCAAACTGCCATTGCAAATAAAAGGCTTACAGAGCAGTGCTATTCAAATGTATAAAGCAGAGAGTCAAACACTTGAGGAACTAGTATTTTACTTCCTTCCTGAGGGGGCATTGATTACACACCGGGACAGTTCTCACTGCTTCCTGTCTAATCTTCAGTTCAGATTGTAGAACATTTTGAAATGTTTGTTTGGCTTCTAATTTCTCATTCTTCTTAGGATAGAGTGGATAGCTCACCAGGTTCTCTTTCTGCAGTAGAACTGGATGGCACTTTATTGGACAAACTTACATTTCCAATATAAGCTTCAGAGAATTATGCTCTACAAATCTACAATGCAGAGGCAGACACTCAAGTGATTACTGTATTACTTTATTCCTGGGGTGGATTTGATTGTTACACCATGGGAGTTGTAGCTAGATTCTATGAGAAACAATGACCCTTTATTTCTCTCATTCCATTGAGTTCTATGGGAGAGCTGGCCCCAGGGATACCTGCAATTGAAACTGCAGAATAATTCTGAAAAGTGTGTTTGGCTTCTAACCACCTGTTGTTCTTAGGAGAATGTTGACAGATCTCCAAAACCTTTCCTTGCAACAGAACCACATGGTAATTTTTAGGACAAAGTGCCATTCCTAGTAAAACCCTCAGAGACATGCTCCACAAATTGATAGTGCAGATAGGCAGACACTAGAGTGACTGCTGTTTTACTTCCCTTCTTGGGGTGGCTTGGCTTCTATGTCATGAGGTTTTGAGGACAAGATATACAGCTCTCCAGGACCTTTCTTTGCAGCAGACCTGGATGTCACTTTCCAGGCTAAACTGCCATTCCTAATAAATACCCCACAGAGATGTTATTTATAAATCTGTATTTTACAAAAGCAGACTTTTGAGTGCCTATGAGCTTATTTCATTCCAGTGATGGAGTTGATTGCCTCACCAGGGGAGTTCTTACTTCTATCTCTGCTAAGTAACTGTACTGTGTATTTTTACTTCAAATGACTTTTATGGAACAGCTGTCCCCAGATAAAATGTTGCCTTCATTCTTCAGTTCACACTAAAGTATCATTCTGAATAGTGGGTTCAGAATCTTACCTGAAGTTATTCATAGCACAAAGTTTAGAGCTCTCCAAGTCCTTTTCTGCAGCAGAATTGAATGTCACTTACTAGGCCCAAGTGCCATTCCCACTGGAAGCATCACAGAGTTGTGCTGTACAAATATGTGATACAGTGGCAGAATCTCAAGTGACTACCATTTGACTTCACTCCTGATTTGAATTTGACTGCCATACCAGGGCAGTTCTAGCTTCTTTTTCTGAAAAGTAACTACACTTTAGGTCTACCCTTCTATTGATTTCTACAAGAGACTTGTCCCCAGAGAGAATGTTGCCATGATATCTTCAGTCCAAACAACAGAATCATTCTGAAAATGGCATTTGGTGTGTATCCCCAAGATTTTCTTAGGACAAAGTTCACAGATTTCCAGGCTCTATCTTTGCAAAAGAATGGCATGGCACTTTCTAGGCCAAACTGCCATTCCAAAAACTTGCCTTAGAGAGATATAGGTGTAGAAATCTGTAATGCAAAGGCATACACTGGGGTAAGTATTGTTCTACTTCATTCCTGGAGTGGATTTTACTATCAGTGAAGGGAAGTTCTGACTGCTTTCTCTGAGAAGTAACTGCACTTTATGTCATCCATTTCCTTTGACTACTTGGGAGAACTGGCCTCGTGGAGAATGTTTCCAGAAATATTCACTTGAAGCAGCAGAACCATTCTGAAATGTGTCTTTTGATTCTAATTTAAAGTTCTTCTTAGGAGAAAGTTGATATCTCTCCAAAAGCTTCTTTTGCAACATAACTGCATGTCACATTATAGGCCAAACTGCCATTCAAATGCCTTACAGAAATGTACTGTATAAATTTGTAATGGAGAGATTTAGACACATGAGTGACAACTGTTTTACTTTATTCCTGGAGAAGAGTTGATTGCCAAACAAGAGCAATTCTAGCTGCTTTTTCTGAGAAGTCACTACACTTTGTATCTGCCATTCAATTGACTTCTATGTGAGACCTGCACCCAAGGATAATGTTGCCATGAAATACACAGTTCAAACTGCAGAACCATTCTGTAAAGTGTGTTCAGCTTCTAACCTCAAGTTCCTCTTAGGACAAAGTATACAGGTCTCCAGGACCTTTCTTGGCAGCAGTACTGGATGGCACTTTTTAGTTGTAGTGCCATTTCCAATAGGAGCCTCTCAGAGATGTTCTATATAAATATATATTTTAGAAAGGCAGACATTTGCTTTTCTCCATTTCTAATGTTGAGTTGATTGCCACAACAGGGAAGTTGTAGATATTTTCTTTCAAACTGCACTCTGTCATTCCTTCCATTGACTTCCTTGTGATATCTAGCCCCAGGGAGAATGCTGCCTTCAAATCTCCAGTTCACACTGCAGTACCATTCTGAAAAGTGTGTTTGGCTTCTAACTTAAAGTTCCTCTTAGAGAAAGTGGATAGCTTTCGTGGTCCTTTATTTTCAGTGGAATTGGATGGCAATTTCTAGGCTGAACTTCCATTCCAAATATAAGCATTACAGTTATTGTATAAAAATGTGTAATACAGAGGCAGAAACTTGAATGACTATAATTCTCTTGATTCATGGAGTGGCACTGACTGCCACAGCATGATAGTACTTTCTGAATTCTATAAGAACTAATTGCACTTTTTGTCATCATCTTTCATTGACTTCTATGGTAGTGATAGCCACAGGATGATTGTTGCAATCAAATCTTCATTACAGACTTCAGAATCATTCTGCAGACACTAGAGAAATGAGAGCCTCTTTACAAAATAGTTCTGGGAAACTGGATATCCATAGGCAGAAGTCTGAAACTAGATCTTCTCTCTCCCAAGGCAATAAAATCAAATAAAAATGGATCAAAGATGGAGCTAAAAGAGCAATAATTTTGAAACTGCTCGAAGAAAACACGTGAACCATTTGAAGGCAGAGAGACAAACAAAGACATCTAGAATAGAACTCCAATAATACATACAATAATATCATGAATCAAGAGGTCTTCAGCATGGACCAACAGAGGAGCAGGAAAGCAGCACACCTGCTACCTCTGGTAGACCCATCCCTTTGGCCTAGTACAGCAGATGAGCCCAGCTGTGCAGAAGCCAACATGGCAGTGTCCATGCTCCACCCACGAACAAATAAAAGGGGGCCTCTCTGAGGCTCCTAGAAGAAAATTAAGGCCCACTGGAAAATTAAATATAATCTCTGAAATAAAGGCACACCACACAACCATAGTTGGTGTTGTGATTGATCTGATCAGCTGCCCTTTCTGGTACAGTGAAAATGAGATTGCCTCAGAGTCATTAGAAGCTAAAAACCTAAAAACAAGCTATATCTGGAAGATTGATGTACTAACCTAGTAATTAAACAAAGAACAGTACCAAAAAAAATGAGAAGATTTTTTTTTGTAGATTTCCACCTCACCAAAGGTAAATTCTTGGGGATATGAGGTGGAAAAACCTGACAGTCAGCCATCCGGACACCCTGAACCAATAGCACAGGAAGCAAAAAAAAAAAAAAATCACAAAACAACAAAAAAACAAAAATGAGGCTCTAGAAACATGTAAAACAGAAATAATTTCCCAGATAATCACAGAGATGGTGAGAGTAATGAAAGACATGAATAGACTCTAGAACAGAAACAGATAAAAAATAGATGAGCTTATCACCATGATGGAAATCATGAATACCCAGTAAATGAAAGAAATGGAAACCTTGAATGCCAAACATAGGAAAGAAGTGCAATCCATGAAACAGATTCAAAGAGATATTTAGGAGATAAAAACTCTATAGAAAGCATTTACAGCAGAATGAACAAACGTGAAGATAGAATTTCAGATATAGAAGATAGGATTTTAGTTAGTGACCATGAAAAGACAAATCACTTAAGAAAGGTAAAGGATCATGAGATTTTGATCCAACAACTCTTAGATGATGCGAAGAAGAATAATATAAGACTAACTGATAGGAATCCGTGATGTAGCAGGAGAAAGTACAAATGACATAAAATAAACTCTTCCAGAATCAATGACAAAAAATTTCCCAAACACAGGGAAAGAATTTGACAGATAAGTAACTTATAGGACTCCAATTAGCCATGATCAAAACAAACCTACATTTAGACATAAAATGATAAAGATCCCAGAGACCCAACAGAAGAACAAAATATTACAAGCAGTTAGAGGAAATAACAAATCACATGCAAAGGAAAGCGCATCAGAATCACAGCAGACTTTCCAACACAAATCCTTAAGTCAAGGAGAGCCTGGAGTGAGGTATTTCAAGCTCTAAAAGAAAACAACCTACAACCTAGACTAATGCATCTTGCAAAACTATCTTTCAAAATAGATGGGGAAATAAGGTACTTGCATGATAAAGAACACCTGAGAAACTTCATGAATGCCAAACCAGCACTCCAAACAATTCTAAAATATATCCTAGATGCTGGGTGTGGTGGTGTATGCCTGTAACCCCAGCATTCAGAAGGCTGAGGCATGAGGATAGCTATGAGTTCAAGACCATCCTGGGCTACATAGTGAGTTCCAGGTCAGTCTCATTACATAAGTGAGACCCTGTCTCAAAAAAACAAAAACAAAAACAAAAAATCCTAGAAAAGTCAATGAAGGTCAAAACTTCATGAGGGCCAACAGAGCAAATACAACAGGCAATGCAAGAAATTAAAGGGAGAGAGGGAAAAATAAAAAAATAAAAGGACCAACAACAGGCAAATAATATGACAATGAAAAGTAAACACACAACAGTTATAACCATCAATGTTAATGGCCTCAATTAACCAATCAAAAGAAATAGGCTGGCAGAATGAATTAAGAAGCAAAATCCAACAATATGCTGTATACAAGAAACCCACATAATCCACAAATAAATTCATGAACTGAGAGTAAAAGGATGGAAAACAGTTCTCCATGTGACAGGAGCCTGGAAATATGTGGGGTTAGCTATCTCAATTGGAGACAGAATAAGTTTCAAACCAAAACTAATTAAGAGAGATAAAGAAGGCCACTACATCTTTGTAAAGGTAACAAGACATGAGGAAGAAATGACAGTCATAAATGTATATTCACCAAATACTAATGCCCCCATCTACAGAAAATAAATATTAATGGAAATGTAAAACAAAATAAGCACTAATACAATTGTAGTGGGGCAACTCAGTACTCCACTGGAACAAATACACAAATCATCTAGACAAACAAATCAACAATGAAATAACAGAATTGAACCAAGTCTTAGAAAAAATGGACTTAGTAGATATCTACAGAGTGTTCCACTTCACACAATCAGAATATGCATTCTTTCTGCTGCACACATATTATTCTCCAAAAATAGACCACATGCTAGCTCATAGGACATGCTTAAGTAAATGCAAAGGAATTGAAGTTATCCTCTGTATATTGTCAGACCATGGTGCAATTAACTGGAGATCAATAGCATACAGAACCAAAAGAACTTCACAAACACATGGAAATTAACTAACACCCTGTTGAACAACCACTGAGCTACAGAGGAAATTAAAGAAGAAATTAGACAGTTTCTACAATTAAATGAGTATGCAAATACAACATACAGGACTCTATGGAACACAATGAAAGCAGCTTTATGAGGGAAATTCATAGCAGAGCAGTAAATGCCCATAGGAGGAAAACAGTGAACAAATAAACAACCAAATGTTTAAACTTAAGCTCCTAGAAAATGAAGAGCAAGACCATGCCAAAGCTCATACAAGTGAGGAAATTATGAAAAACAGAGCAGAAATGTATGCAATGGATACTGAGGTAATGATATAAAAATCAATGAATCAAAGAGATGATTTTTCAAAAGAATACATAAATCAATAAACCCTTAGCCAACTTTATAAAAAATGGGAAAATGGCTCATTTTAATGCATTTAAGAATGAAAAGTTGAAGTCAAAACAGATCCATCAGAAACCCAGAAAAGCATCAATACCTACTTCACAAACCTGTGCTCTAATAAGGGAGACAATACAGAAGAAATGGATAGATTCCCAGATACATATGAACTTCCATAGATGAACAAAGAAGATATACAATGTCTAAACACCCCAATTACATTCAGTGAAATTGAAAATGTAATTAAAACATTACCAACAAAGAAAAGCCCAGGTCTTGATGGCTTCACTGCTGAATTCTACAAAACATTTAGAGAAGAGCTATTGCCACTATTCTTGAAACATTTCAGTGAAATTTAAATGGAAGCAATACTTCCCAATTCATTCCTGGAAGCAGGTGTCACTTTAATTCCAAAACTGGGGAAACACCCAAACAAAAAAAGAGAGCTATAGGCAAATCTCCACATGAACATAGATGGCAAAATCCTCAGTAAGATACTGGCAAACAGAATACACAAGATAAGCAAGATCATACACCCTGACCAGGTTGGACTTATCTCAGGGATGCAAGGATGGTTCAACAGATGTAAATCAATAAATGTGATACACTATATCAACATAATTAAGAACAAAAGCTATATGATCATCTCAATTAATACAGAAGGAGCCTTTGACAAAATTCAACACCAGTTCATGATAAAAACCCTACAGAAAATTGGAATAGATAGTCTTTATCTCAACCTGACAAAGGCTATCTGTGAAAAACCAACAGCCAATCTCATACTAAGTGGTCAAAAAAATGAAAACCTTCATGTTAAAATCAGGAACAAGACAGGGATGTCCACTTTCACCACTCCTGTTCAATATAGTTCTTGAAATATTAGACACAGCCATTAGATTAGAGAAAGAAATAAAAGGAATAAAGATAGGAAAGGAAGAATTTAAACTGTCATTATTTGCTGAGGATGGGATACTCTACATATAAAACCCCAAAAAGTCTGCTGACAGGCTTTGAGAATTAATTGACAGATTCACTACAGTAGCTGAATACAAGGTAAATACTCAAAAAACAATTGCCTTCTTGTATACAAATAACAGATTCACTGAGAGCAAAATTAAGGATACAATTCCTTTCACAGTAACATAAAAAAAGAAATATCTAGGAATCAGTCTAATGTAGTGGACAAATGCCCTATAATCTGAAAACTACAAAACTCTGAAAGAAGAGATAGAAGAGTATATAATAAAATTGAAAGACATCACTTATTCTTTGGTAGGAAGAAAAAACATAGTGTAAATGGCCAAACTTTCAAAACTGCTATACAGATTTAATGTAATTCTGATTGAAATCCAAACAGTATATTTCACAGAATTCAGAAAACAATCAAAAAATTCATTTGGAGCTAGAAGACAACAGAGATATGGCAGAGGGTTTCACAATCCGAATTTGAAACTATACTACCAAGCCACTGTAATAAAAATGGCATGGTACTGGAAAAGAAACAGACCTGAGGGTCAACAGAAAAGACTAGAAGATGCAGAAACAACACCATATGTACTCAGCTACCTCATCTTTGACAAAGGAGCCAACCATCCTCACTGGAAGAAAAATAGACTTTTTAATAAATGGCATTGGAAAAGCTGGATTTCAATTTACCAAAGATTAAAACTAGACCTATAGTTTTCACCATGCACTCAAAAAAAAATCCAAGTGGATTAAAGATCTAAATATCAAAACAGAAGCACTAAACTTCAGGGAAAATAAATTAGGTAGAACTCTTGAAGTCTTTGGCATGGGAAAAGACTTTATGAACAAATCCTCAGCAGCACCAGAACTTGCACAAAAATTCAAGCACCTGGGGTCTCACTGTAATAAACATTTTTTGCAGTGTAAGAGAAGCCACCAACGGAGACAAGAGATAACCTACAATGTGGGAAGTTTGGCTGCTATCAAGAAATCAACCAATAAAAAGTGCTATTGGGGCTGTGAGGATAAAGGAATCCTCCATCATTGGAGCGAGTCCAGACTAGTGCAACTACTGTGGAAATCAATATGGAGACACCTCCAAGAACTAGGATTAGAAGACCCATTTGACCCACCTATCCCTCTGTTGGGATTCTTTCCAAAAGAATTAAAAGAATTGGGCCAGGGATTTAGCTCTGTGGTTCAGTGGCCTGCCTTGCAAGTGCAAGTACCTGAGTTCAATCCCTGGTACCCCCTCAAAAAGAATCATACAACATTGATATATGTACACCCATGTGTATAGTGGCACAGGTTTTTAGAGCTAAAACATGGAAACAACCAGAATGCCCATCATCTGGAGACTGGATAAAGAAGATGTGGTTTTTCTATAAAATGATGTACCACTCAGCCATAAGCAATGAGAAACTGGAGATATTTATAACTAAATGGTTGCATTTGAGGCTAGACCCTTAAGTGAAATAAATAGGACACACTTGAGAAAAAAAGAAACATTCTGCAAAATCTGTGCATATTCTAACCTCAAATTCTTATGATGTGTGCAGCTGTCCAGTTCCTTTTTTATGCAGCAGAACAGGATGGCATTTTATAGGCTAAACTTCCATTCCTAGTAGAAAATTTGTAGGAATGTTCTGTACAAAGCTGTAATGCAGAGAGACTGACACTCGAGTGACCACCATTTCATTTCTTTAATGGGTTATAGATGATTCGCACACCTTTGCATTCTCACCTCTATTTTAGAAATACCTGCACTTTATTGTCTCACCTTCCTTTTACTTCTACAGGTGAACTGTTCCAATTAGAATATTGGTGTTAAATCTTCAGTTAAAAGTGCAAATCCATTCTGAGGAATGTGTTTGCTTCCTAGTTCAATTATTATTAGGACATATTTGACAGCTGTCCTAGCCCCTTCTTTGCAGTAGAGCTGGATCACACTTTTTGGCCAAACTGCCATTCCCAATGATAGAGAACACTTTTGTAAATAACCAAGACTTAGAAAATATTAAGGAAATGTAGTATGACTTCTGCTGTCTCTGACTGCTTTGTTTAGTTGAAAATTAAAAGACACCAGAAACATTTACTGCAGAATGGGACATCTGCCCTCATCCTGAGATAACAGGGCACATTAAGACTCCCTCACTCCAAAGTTTTGTAGACCACATGATTGTAAAGTGAAGATAAAAAGAACCATTGTTAACTTTGCTTTCCTGACCTGGAACACCGCCTTCCCCTGGTCTAGGATAGATAAGTAACTCCTAAAAGAATTGGTACATCTTGGTTAAAAGTTAACTGTCTTGTGATTGTGATTTGTATATCAATAAATGTAAACCAAGAAAGTTTAATGTAACTACATGAATAAGATCATTGCTATGAAACCTTATAAAAGAAGGAGCTATAACAGTATGGAGTTGATCACTGGCACTGCTCTATGTGCGATTGAACTTTTCTTGACAAAATAAATCTTTTATTATTTTATTTCCATTCTGCATCTCTCTGTGCATGTCACTTACTGATTCCTCCATAACATTTGGTACATTGGCCAGGAAGGAAAATAATAACTGACATAGCCTTTGTTGGGTCTCGACCAGTGTCCCACCAGATTAAGCTGCTGTCAGGCCTCCTTGGAAGAGAAGAAGCGCCCCCCCAGGATTTCTTGGGTTCACTTTCTAGGACACAGAGGCCAACTTCCTGACAGTGGACCACTCAAACTCAGAACAGAGACAGCAGAAGGAAGGAAAGTGAGTGAAATTATCTGTGTGAATGTTGAGATTCCCTGGGCAACCCATAGTTTGTTTTACCTTTACTTTGTTTCTTAATTGAATGTTTAGGCAGATTACACATTGGAGGCCTGATTACCCTCCCTACTCTGCCATTTGTGAGGATTTATAGCCTCAGTTTCAGCAATATACAGAGTGAAGCCTAATCACCCTACATTCCTTGCTGTTTTTAAGGGTTTCATTTGTATACTCTCAATTTGAATGTTTGGGCAGATGACAGATTGGAAGCTTGATTACCCTCACTTCTCTGCCATTTGTGAGGATATATATCCTTAATTTGGGTAACATATAGAGCAGAGGCCTAATTACCCTACACTATTTGTCATTTGTGAGCATTTTGATTGTCCTTCTGTAAGAGGCCCTAGGGATGGAATGTGTTAACTTCTTGTCTGACTGTGTATGTGAAAGGGACTAGGTTAGAAAGCACTTTGAATGAGCTACAAAAGCAACTGGTATCTTCGTCTGTATCCCAAGACAAAGTGAGAGGGTGTTTATGCTTAAAGACCCTTCCCCAAATCACACAGGAGTGTGTGGCCTGTTTCTATGATTTTGTGGCTATTATCTATTATGAGCAAAGTGGAACACTCAGGTGACAGTGTTCCTTAGTTCATACATAGCTGATAATGATTGAGAAATCTCAGGCATGCAGACAAGTGTGAATTATCATTCTTTTGTGAGTGATGCACACCTTTTGTTTGTCATGTCACCAGACAAAGGAATGCCAAGTGATCATGGCCTCAGCTAAGCCAGTCTTGGACCCCAGAGGGAACTAGACAAAAGAAAAGTTAGGCTGATTTGGAACAAGGTTACCACCTGAGGCAGACTAATGAATATTGCTTTTGTAACCAGTTTGGTACAGATATCATAAAAAAAGTACAGAAACAGGAACCTTAAAAAAATATAACTGCATTGTTGCCACTGACTAGGAAAATATATGTGAATAGCTCAAAGGCCAGCACTATGTTATCAGCCTGTTGCCAAAATAAAGCCAGAGAAACTGCAAATGTGGTTTATCAGACATCAAGAGATTTTACAAGAGAAATCCAGTTACAATTTTTAACTATTTGATAAATGTATCTTTCTTTCAATTTGAGTGAATGTTTAATTGGTATGCTTAAAATTTTCTTGTACATTGCAAATCCTTAAATTGTAATTATAGGTTCAACTTGAATTTTTCTGTACTTTGCTGATTAAAAAACTCAAGGTTAATACTCTCCTACTGTCAGCTTTTCAAATTTTAAGATGTAACAGTATGAGAACAGAAAAAAAAAGGATACTTTAAAATTTTAACAGCTAAAGTTTGTTAGAGAAGGTTTATAATAAGTGAGATAGAGGAAAATATTAGGAAAACTATAAGTAAAAGAGATATACTTTTGATATGAAAGGATATTATATTTTTTTCTTAGAAAGATGAAAAAGATATACAAGACCAGAAGGCCTAAGTATATTGAGAAGGTGAAGAAGTGATTTATCAAGAAAATATGTATGTTTGCTTGTTGATTTTATATTTCTTATAAATGGCTTACATTTACAGTCATAAAGAGCTTCTTTCCTTTTGATTCTAATTCTACAAGAGATCTCTGTTAATTGACCTGCAACAGTCTTGACTAGTCTTTATAAAAAGATGTTATTATTTAATTAGACAAATATATTTGAGTGTATATTAGTTTCATAAATTGTCCTATATATTTGTCTGTGTATGTAGAATTGTTTGAAACTGTCCAATTACATTTTTTGATCAAAGTGATGTGAAAGATATAAATAAATTGTTAATTTCTACAGCCTGGTTTTACAAGTTAAAATTTTTGTTAAGATAATTAAATATACACTTTTAGGTTTGGATAAACTTCTGTTGGTGAATAAAAAGCAGTGGCTCAGGAAAATTTATTTTTGTCTTTATTCACTAAGGGGATGCCCAATAATTTTGATAGCCTTCTGAGAAGTTATACTCCCAATAAACATTGTTAAATGTGAAAAAATATTTAAATTGGTTGTCATCAAAGGACTGAATTCCAAATATGTTATTGTGATATGTTTTTTTTTCAGCTCTAATTGAGTTTATTGGTACATTTTAGAGATACAGTACAGTTGCATTCATTGTTGGGATCATGTACCACTACATGACAAGTCTTGATTCTCATTTTTTCCCCTTACCTCTGCCCTCCCTTCACCCCCTCCTCCCCTCCCCATCTACAAACACTTTATTTTCATCTTTTCATTCTCTCACATTTTTTCTTTTCCCTTTTTACTCTTCCCCTACCCATCCCTCCTTCCCTTCACCTTTAGCTCCTTTCTCCCCATTTCTAAATGTCATTAATATTATTAGAATCTTATGCATTGTTGCAGATTATTCACACCAGGGAAACTAATCAGTACTTACACATGTGTGACTTATTTATTTCACTTAGGAGTATATCTTCAATATTGTGATATGTTAATAATGGTCATTTTCAAACTATATTTTTGTGCAAAAACAAAGTAATTAAAGGGTTTTATTGAAAAAGTGCTTTTGATATCAAATTAAATTAAAAGGCATAAAGTGTCATACATATAATCATGATTATTGTTGTTAATTTTCTGATGGAACAAATGAATAAAAATTTCACAGGGTACTAAGAAGCTATTAATGCTGCTTCAAGAGACAAGATATAAAGTTCCATGGACAAGGCTCAAATTTGTGTAGAGCAAGTCAAATATTTGGAATTCCAAATTACTAAGTGAATATACTGCTTTGAAAAAAATAGCACCATTAGAATTTTAAAGGTTAAAATTATCCTTCTCTGCTGCCCTGGCATTGGGAATCCTAGATGTGACTCAACCTTTTACCTTGCATATGACTAAAAAAACCATACTGCCTTGGGGGTGCTCACCCAAAAAGTAGGCCTTTGGAATGAGTCAGTGGTATGTCTATCTAAAAATTTGGAATTAGTTGCAAAGGGATGGCCCCCTTTGTTTATGCACTCTGGTATCTGAAGTTATGATAATCAATGAAGCTGACAAGCTAACCTTAAGAATGGAATTCAGTATTCAGGTTCCCCATGCCTTCCAAGAACTGTTGAGTAACAGAGGACATCAGTGGCTCTCAAATAATAGTCTCATAATATCAGGCCCTCATCTGTGAGAACCCCTGTCTACATTTTG
This sequence comes from Fukomys damarensis, assembly GCF_012274545.1. Lineage (NCBI taxonomy): Eukaryota > Metazoa > Chordata > Mammalia > Rodentia > Bathyergidae > Fukomys > Fukomys damarensis. The sequence continues at coordinate 72,799,658 of NW_022900936.1, read as the reverse complement.
TTCCAGTTAAAACCTTGACTCCTGCTACATTTTTTACCTCAGAACCTGGCCCTCCAGACCACAACTGTCTCAGCATCACCAACAAGCTGTTCTTGAGTCATCTGGATCTGCAAAAAATCCCACTGCCTAATACTTATTTAGAGATGTTCTTGGACAGTAACAGCTTAATGGAAAACAGCATATACTATTCTGGCTATGCATTAATGACTCAGGCTGAAGTGATCCAAGTGAGGCCCCTCCCCACTGGATGGCCCATTCAGCAAGTGGCATTTTGGGCAGTCATACAAGCTCTCCAGTGGGCAAAGGGAAAGAGTGTAAATATTTATAGACTACCATTATACCTTTGCTGCCCTATATATTCATAGCATAATATATAGAGCATGGTCTTCCCACAATGGAAGGCAAACAAATTAAAAATAAACAGGAGATATTACAGTTATTGGTGACAGTGTGGGAACCTGATAAAGTAGTAGTAATGCATTGCCTTGTACACCAAAAAGGAAAAGACACACTAACAAAACACAATTCTAAGGCAGATATAGAAGAGAAAAAGGCAGCTAAACAGAAACTTCAGATGGCCATACTCACACATGCACAAAAGAGGAAGATGGAGATACAAAAGCCCTTAGCTACTATAAAATGCTCAGATAAAGATGATGAATGGGCTAAGAAACAATCAGCTGAGAAACAAGGACTTGTTTTGATTCTGCCTGACAAAAGAAGAATGACACCAGAGATGTGATCTTGCTATTGGATCAAAGAATATAATGGTTTAACTCATGGAGGAAAGAGCACTCCAAACTCTCTCGGAAAAAATATTTTTTCATACCCCAGATTTGTGCTTTGTATGAACAAATCTCAAAAAGTTGTCAAATTTGTCAAAAAATCAGTGCCCGGAGCACCACCTGGAATACAATGGAAGGGCACAACCCTCTTTGAGGACATACATAGAGATTTAACTGAAGTCTCCCCTTGCAGAGGTTATAAATATTTGTTGGAATGTGTTTGTACTTACTCTGGATGACCTGAGGACTTCACTACAAAAACAGAGAAGGCTTACAGAGGTATGCAAGATTTTACTGAAAGAGATAATTCCAAGATTTGGTCTGTCTCTCTGTATAGGTAGCGACAATGGGTCAGCATTGGTGGCAGAGTATGTACAAGATCTAGCTAAATTATTACATATAAAATGGTACCTACCTACTTCTTATTGGCCCCAGAGTTCAACAAGGTAGAAAAAAATGAATTGTACTTTTAGGAGTGTATTAAATCATTATTGTCAGACAGCACCAGGGTCCTAGGTCAGTTTTCTCCCTTTAGCCCCACCTTAAAATCAGAAACACCCCAGGTTATCCTGGATTTTTCCTATAAGAGGTCTCGTTTGGGAGTCCACAGTGTATCTTAAGAGACTTCACAGGAAATTTATCTCAGTTAGGTTCATCCAGTATGGAATTACAGCTGTTAGAATTGAAAAGTGTTTCAAAATATCCAGGGACAAATTAAAGATAAAGAGGATCTCCTTGTGCTAAGCCCTGTCCATTTGATAAAACCAGGAGACTGAGTTTATGTTAAAAATTGGAAAAAGTCACCTTTACAACATTTATGGGAAGGACCTTATGAGCACTTATACTTACTCTGACAGCTGTTAAGGTAGCTGAAGTCCAACCATGGATTCACAACTCCAGAGTGAAGTGAGCATACACAGAGAACTCCACAGACTATGACTCCAGGAGACAGAGCACTCAAGGGCCTGCTTCTGGCACTTCAGAGGCCAAGAGTATATGCATGGCTGAAAAATGAGGACTACAATTAAGATACTACAGACTCATTATGTCAGGTGGTTATGGGTTATTTTGTTTTTGAATTAGGAATTTAGAAACCTAAAGATGATAATTTTGATGAAAAATATGTAACATTTAAAGCTGTTAAATGGGAACTGGAGGGGCAGCCTCCCACACTTCTTTTTGATGCCTGTCCGAAAGAACATTATGGAAACCCTGGTACCATACTCAACTGTGGGAGATATACACAGGAAAAAGAGATATTATTTAGATAAAACTCAAATATGATTAAATTGTTCTGCTATAGCCAGAAATACTGGCAATCAAGATAACTGTAAACATGGACAATGTAAACTCTTAAAAATTGTTTATAGCTTGGCCTTAAGAAGCCAGCTGGCTACAAGGAACAATTTTCCATGTTTATATTGGATACCAGTCAATTACTAGGCATTGGCCTTAGAGGTTAAAAAGATGGATTCTACAGACTAAAAAGATCTGGAAGAGCCCACTTCCAGAAATAGGAAATACTCCTGTGCTGCAGAAAATACAGAAAATGTTAAAAGAGCATCCAAAATTACACAGTAATAGATATGATGGAATTAATGGTACTCATTCACTGCTGTTACAGGCAGACCAGGAATTATCCTTTGATTGTGGATTTGAACACCACTGAACATGATGACATATCATGCAATTGGCATCATGAGTGACCTGCCTTTAGAGCCAATAAAGCTTAGCATGCATCCCTTGCTCAGCTACTCATTAAATATAACTGGTAATGAGACTTGCTTTCTTGGTACTTGAAAGTCACACAACATCTCAGGTGTTTGTACAAATACTGCTGATTTGTCTTCAATCACTGGTTATTACTCTACTCCAAATGGAACTTTCTCTGCAGAAATGGTGTTTTTAAGGTGATTTCAAAGCATTCTACTGGTTGTGTGCTTTGGGGATCCTCAGGCTCAACTTGTCTGTTCTGGGGAGAGGAATGTTGTTATTATACAAATAGATCCCAAATAGTTAGGGAATCACTAGATAAACTAAGAGATGGTATTAAGATGGTGGGAGAAATTTGACACAAAGGACCCAACCTTCAATTTCGGCCTTAATGTGTCAGGATGGAAAGCTTGGGTCAACACCCTAATGGGAATTGGTGGTACTCATGTGTATTTCCTGTGTAGTAAGGTGGATATCTAAATTTATACATCAGAGAATAGCTGCTGCCCAACATTATACGATGTTAAGTATGAGAAATAATAAAAATTGGTGTGAACTCAACAAGAGGTAAGGAGTTACCCCAAAAAAGAAGGAAGGAATGATAGAGAAAATTTTTGTGAATTACCAAGACCTACAAAATATTAAGAAAATGTAGGATGACTTCTGCTGTCGCTGAACCCAGTCTGCCTTGTTTAGTTCAAAATTAAAAGACACCAGAGGCATTAACTGTAGAATGAGACATCTGTCCTCATCCTGAGATAACAAGGCAATCAAGAACTCTGGGTTCCAAGTTTTGGAAACCAAATGACTGTAAAAGGCAAGATACAAAGAACCATTGTTAAGGTTACTTTCCTGACCTGGAACACCCACTTCCCCTTGTCTAGAATAGTTAGGTAAATCCTAAAAGAATTGGTACAACTTGGTCAAAAGTTAACTGTCTTGTGATTGTGATGTGTATATCAATACACGTGAACTGAGGAAATACAATGTAACAATGTCAATGAGAACATTGCTATGAAACCCTATAAAAGAAGGAGCTGTAACACAGTATGGTTGTCGATCACTGGTACTGCTCTTAGTGTGATTGGCCTTTTGTTTTTTTTCCATTCTGCATCTCTCTGTCCATGTCACTTACTGATTCCTTCCATAGCATCAAAACAAGCATCACAGACTTGTGCTCCACAATTCTGTAATGCAGAGACAGATGCTCAAGTGACTATTGTTTTACTTAATTGCTGGGGTGGAGTTCATGCTACATCAAGGTTGTTCTAGGTGATTTCTCTGAGAAATAAATGCAGTTTATATCATCAGCTTCCAATGACTTCTATAGGAGACCTGTCCCAAGGGAGAATGTTGCAATCAAACCTTCAGTTCAAACTTGAGAACGATTCTGAAAAGTGTATTTCCCTTCTAATTTCCAATTCTTAGGACAAAGTTGACACCTTCAATTCCTTTCTTTGCCACAGAACTAGATGGCACTACTTAGACCAAACTGCCATTCCCAATACAAGCATCACAGATTTTACTGTGTAAATCTGTAATATAGTGGTACTCAGTTGACCACTCTTTTACTTCTTCAGTACGTTGGAGTAGATTGCCACACCAGGGAAGTTCTAGCTGCTTTCTCTGAGTAACTGCACTTTGCATCTGCCCTTCCATTGACATTTATGGGAGAGCTGGACCCAGGGAGAATGTTACCATCAAATATTCAGTTCAAACTCAGAATCATTCTGAAAATTGTGTTTGGCTTGTAACCTCAAGGTTTTCTGAGGACAAGTGGGACAGCTTTCCAGGCCCTTTCTTTGCATCTTAACTGGATGGCATTTTGTATAGTAAACTGGCATTCCCAATATGAGCCCAACACAGATGTGCTGCACAAAACTAATTTAAAGGCAGACATTCGAATGCATACTGTTTTACTTCATTTCTGGTGTGCAATTGATTGCCACACCAGAGCAATTCTTGTTGCTTTCTCTAAATTATAACTGCACTGTGTGTCTCCCCTTCTGTTGACATCTTTTTAAAAAGCATGTAATATCAAATTCAATATTTAAATATTTATGTGATAAAAAATGAAAATATTATAGGATATCAAGTAGTCTTATTCAAATACTTATATTTTCCTATCAACCCTATACTCTTCTATTCTACTACAGGCAATGATCCTAAATGAAATTAAATCCTGAATTAAATTATGTTTATTTGTACAATTTTGGTGTACAATACAGTTATATTAATAATTCAGATTTATACCTTATATAACATATCATTATTCATATTTTTTCTCTATTCCCCTGCCCTCTTTTCACCCCTCCACCCTACCTATTTAAAGGCCATGTTTCCTTGTTTTTCCTTTTCTCATATTTTTTTTCTTTTCCCGTCTTACCTTTCCCCTATTCCTCCCACTTTACTTACTTCTTTAGAACTTTTATTCCTATTACACAATGTCAATTGCATATTTGGTACTTATTTACACTTTTAGATTTTCACTCCAGTGAAACTATTTGGTATTTACACATGTGTGTCCTATTAATTTCACTTAATGTGAATCCAATTAGGCTATAAATGCATCAAATTCTCATTCTTTATAGCTGAGTAGTACTCCTATATAT
>NW_022900936.1:72711815-72794487 GCF_012274545.1 Fukomys damarensis | reverse complement strand
ACACACACACACACACACACATCTTCTTTCTCCAGTCTATAGTGGGCAATTTGGGCTGTTTCCAAGTTTGTTTGTTTTTTTTTTTCATTTTATTTATTTATTTATTTATTTGGTACCAGGGATTGGACTTGGGTCCTTGCACTTGCAAGGCAAGCCACAAAACCACTGAACTAAATCCCCTGCCTCCAAGTTTTAGCTACTACAAACTGTGTTGCTATAAACATGGTTGTGCATATATCATTGTGGTATAATTCTTATAATTGTGTGGGAATATACCCAGCAGAGGAATAGCTGGATCTCGAAATCCTAGTTGTTTCAGGTATTTCCAAATTGATTTCCACAGTGGTTGCCGCAGACTCCACACCCACCAATTGAGAAGGGTTTCTTTCTACCCATAACCCTGCCAGCATTTCTTATTTATTGATTTCTTGATAAAAGCCATTATTTCTGGGGTGAGGTTGAACTCAGTATTGTTTTCATCTGCATGTCATCCATGACAAGTGATGTTGAAAATTTTTCCATATATTTATTTGCAGTTTTTGCTTCTTTTTCTGAGAAACATCTATTCATTTCAGATGCCAATTTCTGAATTGGCTGTTCATATTTGAGGATTCTGATATTTGAGTTCTTTATAATTCTAGATAGTGGAATTATGTGTGGAGAAAAGCTGGTAATTTTTTCCCCACATTATGGGTTGTTTCATAGCTCTGCTGGTGATTTCCTTTGCAGTGAAGAAGATTTTTAAAAAGATGAGATCCCAGTAGCTGATTCTTTGTGCTAGTTCCTGTGCTACTCAGGATTTGTTCATAAAGTTTTTTCCTGTGCCAATATCTTGAAGAGGTCTTCCTTACTTATCTTCCAGCAAGTTTAGTGTGTCTGTTTTAATATTTATGTCCTTAAAACACTTGGGTTTTAGATTATTGCCTGGTGAAAGATACAGGTCTAGTTTTAATATTTGGCAAGTGGAAATCCAGTTTTTCCAACACGATTTATTATAGAAGCTATTTTTCCTCCAGTGAGGATGGTTGGCTCCTTTGTAAAAGGTGAGGTAGCTGAACATGCCTAGAGTAGTTTATGTATCTTCTAATTTAGGCCAATGATCCTCAGGTCTGTTTCTTTGCCAGTACCATGCTATTATTACAGTGGCTTTCTAGTTTTAAATTAGGGATTGTGATGCCCCCCTCCATGTCTCTGTTGCCTAGAATTGCTTTTGCTATTCTAGGCATCTTCTGATTACAAATGAACTACTGTCTCTACTGGGTTTTTTTCTTTTTTTCAGCTTTAATTGAGTTTACTAGTGCATTTTAGGGATACAATACAGTTACATTCATTGTTGGGATCTTGTACCTCTACATGACAAGTCTTGATTCTCATTTTTTCCACTTACCTCTGCCCTCCCTTCACCCCCTCCTCCCCTCCCCATCTAAAAAAACTTTATTTTCATCTTTTCCTTATCTCACATTTTTTTCTTTTCCCTTTTTACACTTCCCCTACCCGTCCCACCTTCCCTACACCTTTAGCTCCTTTCATCCCATTTCTAAATGTCAGTAATCTTATAAGGATCTTATGTATTATTGCAGATTATTCACACCAGGGAAACTATTTGGTATTTACACATGTGGGACTTATTTATTTCACTTAGAAGTATATCTTCAATATGTATCCATTTTCCTATGAATGAATCTATTTTCTCATTCTTTATGGCTGAGTAATATTCCATTTTATAGAAAAACCACATCTTCCTTATCCAGTTTCCAACGGATGGGCAAATGGGCTGTTTCCAAGATTTAGCTATTACAAACTGCGTTGCTATAAACATGGGTGCACTTCTCTGTGATATGATTCTTTTAGTTCTCTTGGAAAGATACCCAGCAGAGGGATGGCTGGGTCAAATGGAACTTCCAGTCCAAGCTCTTTGAGGTGTCTCCATATTGATTTCCATAGTGGTTGCACCAGTCTGCACTCCCACCAACAATGGAGAAGGGTTCCTTTCTCCCCCACAAACCCGCCAACATTTGTTATTGTGTGATTTCTTGATAGCAGCCATTCTTTGTGGGGTGAGGTGGAATCTCAGTGTTGTTTTCATCTATGTCTCTCTAATGACCAGTGATGTGGAACATTTTTTCAAATATTTTCTTGCTGCTTTTACTTCTCTGTCTGAGAAATGTCTGTTCATTTCAGATGCCCATTTTTGAATCGGGTCTTTATATTTGGGGGGACTGACTGTTTTGAGTTCTTTATATATCCTTGATAATAGTCCTTTGTCTGAGGAACAGCTGGTAAAAATTTTTTCCCACATTGTAGATTGTCTCTTAGTTCTGCTGATGTTTTCTTTTGAAGTACAGAAGCTTTTTAGTAAGATGAGATCCCAGTTGTTGATTCTATCTGCTAGTTCCCGTGCTACTGAGGATTTGTTCATAAAGTCTTTTCCTATACCAATGTCTTCCAGAGTTCTGCCTAACTTACCTTCCAGCAAGTTTAATGTTTCTGTTTTAATATTTAGATCTTTAATCCATTTGGATTTTAATTTAGTGCATGGTGAAAGATAAGGGTCTAATTTTAATCTGTGGCAGGTTGACATCCAGTTTTTCCAGCACCATTTATAAAAGAGGCTATCTTTCCTCCACTGAGGATGGTCAGCTCCTTTGTCAAAGATGAGGTAGCTGAGTACATCTGCATTTGTTTTTGTGTCTTCCAGTCTGTTCCACTGATCCTCAGGCCTATTTCTTTGCCAGTACCATGCTGTTTTTCTCACAGTGGCTTTGTAGTATAGTTTCAAATTGGGAATTGTTACACCTGGTGCCATGTGTCTGTTGCCTAAAATGGCTTTTGCTATTCTAGGTCTCTTATGGTTCCAGATGAATTTTTGGATTCTTTTTTCTAGTTCTGTGAAATATAGTGTTGGAATTTGAATTGGCATCGCATTGAATGTATATAGCAGTTTTGGTAGTATGGCCATTTTCACTATGTTGATTCTTCCTACCCAGGAGCAGGGGATATCTTTCCATTTTTTTTATATCCTCTTCAAATTCTTTTTTCAGAGTGCTGTAGTTTTCAGTGTAGAGATCTTTTGCTTCTTTTGTTAGATTGATTCCTAGATACTCCATTTTTTTGGATGCTATTCTAAAAGGAATTTTTTCTCTTATTTCTCTCTCCGTGTGTCTGTTATTTGTGTACAAGAAGGGTATTGATTTTTGGGTATTCACCTTGTATCCAGATACTCTACTGAATCTGTCAATTAAGTCTAGAAGTTTTTTGGTGGAGTTTTTTGTATCTTCAATGTAGAGTATCATATCATCAGCAAATAATGACAGTTTAACTTCTTCCTTTCCTATCTTTATTGCTTTAATTTCTTTCTCTTGTCTAATTGCTGTAGCTAATGTTTCCAGAACTACATTGAAGAGAAGTGGTGGTCGTGGGTATCCTTGTCTTGCTCCTGATTTTAACATGAAGGTTTTCAGTTTTTGGCCATTCAATATGATGTTGGCTGATGGCTTTTCATAGATAGCGTTTATTGAATTGAAGTATAGACCATCTATTCCATTTTTTGCAGGGTTTTTATCATGAATCGGTGTTGAATTTTATCAAATGCTTTTTTGCATCTATTGAGAGGATCATATTGTTTTTGTCCTTGACTTTGTTAATATAATGTATTACATTTATTGACTTTCATATGTTGAACCACCCTTGCATCTCTGGAATAAATCCGACTTGGTCAGGATGGATGATCTTCTTAATAATCCTCTGTATTCTGTTTGCTAGTTTCTTGTTAAGGATTTTTCCATCTATATTCATTAAGGAGATTGGTCTGTAGTTCTCCTTTTTAGTTGTATCTTTCCCTGGTTTGGGAATCAAAGTGATACTTGCTTCCAGGAATGAATTTGGAAGTATAGCTTCCCTTTCAATTTCATTGAAAAGTTTGAAGAGTAATGGTAGTAGTTCTTCTCTAAATGTCCTGTAAAATTCAGCAGTGAATCCATCAGGGCCTGGGCTTTTCTTTGTTGGTAAGTTTTTAATTACATTTTCAATTTCACTGATTGTGATTGGGGTGTTTAAAATGTTTTTATCTTCTTCGTTCAACTTTGGCAATTCATAAGTATCTAGAAATCTGTCCATTTCTTCTGTGTTTTCCATTTTATTAGAGTACAGGTTCTCAAAGTAGGTGTTCATGATCCTCTGGATTTCTTTTGGATCTGTTGTGACTTTGCCTTTTTCATTCCTGATTGCATGGATCTGAGCCTTTTCTTTCCTTTTTTTGATAAGATTAGCTAAGGGTTTGTCAATTTTATTTATTCTTTCAAAAAACCAGCTCTTTGTTTCATTTATTTTTTGTATCGTTTTCTTAATTTCAATTGCATTGATTTCTGCTCGGATCTTTATAATTTCCTCTCTTGTTCGAGCTTTGGGTTTTTCTTGCTCTTGTTTTTCTAGGAGTCTAAGTTTCATCGTTAAGTTGTTTATTTGAGCCCGCTCTGTTTTCCTAGTGTGGGCATTCAATGTTATGAATTTTCCACGTAGAACTGCTTTCATTGTGTCCCAAAGATTCCTGTATGTTGTATTGGCATTCTCATTTATTTGTAAAAACTGTCTAATTTCTTCTTTAATTTCCTCTGTAATCCATTGATTGTTTAGGAGAGTGTTGTTCAGTTTCCATGTGCTTGTGAAGTTTCTATAGTTTCTTGTGCTATTGATGTCTAGTTTGATTGCACTATGATCTGATAATAAACAGGGGATGACTTCAATTTTTTTGCATTTATTTAGACCTGTTTTGTGAGCCAGTATGTGGTCTATTTTGGAGAATGATCCATGTGCAGCCGAAAAGAATGTATATTCTGGTTTTTGGGGGTGGAATACTCTATAAACATCTATTAAGTCCATGTGTTCCAAAGCTTGGTTCAGTTCTATTATTTCATTGTTGATTTTCTGCCTAGTAGATCTGTCAATTTGTGATAGTGGGGTATTTAAATCCCCCACTACAATTGTATTAGTGCTTATTTGGTTTTTCATGTTACTTAATATTTGTTTTATATAGTTGGGGGCATTTATATTTGGTGCATATATGTTTATGATTGTCAGCTCTTCCTCTTGAATTGTTCCCTTTACAAGGATGTAGTGTCCTTCTTTGTCTCTCTTAATGAGTTTTGGTTTGAAATTTACTTTATCTGAGAATAAGATTGCTACCCCTGCTTTTTTCTGGACTCCTGACGCATGGAGAATTGTTTTCCATCCTTTCACTTTCAGTCTATGGACTTCCTTTTGCACTAGGTGTGTTTCTTGTATACAACATATTGTTGGATTTTGCTTCTTAATCCATTCTGCCAATCTGTTTCTCTTGATTGGTGAATTGAGGCCATTAACATTGATGGTTATAACTGATATATTCTGACTTATTCTTGTCTTGTTATTGTCCTTTTGTTGATTCTTTTTACTTTTTCTCCCATTTCCTTTTAGTTTCTTGCCTTGCCTATTTGATTTGGTCTGTTGGGCCTCATGTTATTGTGAACTTCATTGTCCTTTTCTAGCATATTGTTTAGAATTCCTTGCAGCGCTGGTTTGGTGTTCATGAAATTTCTCAGGTGCTCTTCATCGTGGAAGTATCTTATTTCCCCATCTATTTTGAAAGAGAGTTTTGCAGGATACATCAGTCTAGGTTGGAGATTCTTTTCTTTTAGTACTTGGAATACCTCACTCCAGGCTCTCCTTGACCTAAGGGTTTGTGTTGAAAAGCCTGCTGTGATTCTAATGGGCTTTCCTTTGCATGTGATTTGTTTCTTTTCTCTTACTGCTTGTAGTATTTTGTTTTTCTGTTGGATTTCTGGGATCTTGATTATTATATGTCTAGGTGTAGATTTTTTTTGATCGTGGCTAGTTGGAGTTCTATATGCCTCATTTATCTGTATGTCTAATTCTTCCCTTCTGTTTGGGAAGTTTTCTGTCATTAATTCTGTGAACAGCTTTTTTATGTCATTTGCGTTTTCTCCTGTTTTTTCATGAATTCCTATCAGTCTTATGTTATTTTTCTTTGTATCGTCTAGGAGTTGTTGGATTGATTTCTCATGATCCCTTACTGTTTTTAATAGACCTCTTTTTTCACGGTCACTGACTGCTATCCTATCTTCTATATCTGAAATTCTATCTTCGCAATCTTTTATTCTGTTTCGTACACTTTCAATAGAGTTTTTAATCTCCTGGATATCTGTTTGAATCTGTTTTATGGATTCCATTTCTTTCCTCTGTTGGGCATTCATTGTTTCCATGTCTTTCTTATGCTGAGTCTTCATGGCTTCTATCACAGTCTTGAGCTCATCTATTTTTTTCTCAGTTTCTGCTCTAGAGTCTCGAATCATGACTTCTATTTTGCTCATCATCTCTCTGGCTAGCTGGGAAATTATTTCTGATTTGAATTTTTCTAGAGCCTGATTGATCAATTTTGTTACCTCCTGTGCTATGGGTCCAGGGAGTCCTGTTGGTTCACTATCAGACTTTTCATCCTCATTTGTCCTACTATTTGCTATTGGTGAACTGGAAATCTGTTTTTGTGTCTTGCTTAAGTGTTTTCTCATTTTTATTTTTATTGTTGGGTTGTCCTTCTTTAATTTCTGGGTATTACTTAAATCTTCCTAATATAGTTGCATTTTAGCTTTTGAGTTTCTAATGACTCATAGACATCCTCATTTTCATAATATCAGAGAAAACAACTCTTTAAATCAATCACAACCCTTTATCCCAATTGATACATTCAGCAGCCCAATAGGATCAGGCACAGCTTGCCAACTGACCACTTATGGTAGTCATTAATGTATCACCTTTAACTCATATGAATTAAATTAATTTCAAGGAGCAGCCCATAGTATGTTTGCAGTGAATATGCTTTTCAATATAGCATCTTTACCATTTAGGATGGGGGGTTAGACTTAGAATGAGAGGATTAGATAAGTGAAAGATTTAGAGCAGGTTTGAAGTGAATCCAGAGGTTGTAGAATTACCTTACTATCTTTACAAAGTTATTAGCTTCAGGGAGAGAGAGAGAGTGCAGGAATAAGGACAAGAATATATCCCCTTAACAACAGGCGCTTGCCTTCCCTTGAAGGTACAGAGCCATGAGTGAGGTAAAATGAGTGTAGAAAAGAACATAAAGGGAAACCCCTCCTAAAAACAACAATAATAAATTAGAGCAGGTTTGAAGTGAATCCAGAGGTTGTAGAATTACCTTACTATCTTTACAAAGTTATTAGCTTCAGGGAGATAGAGAGAGTGCAGGAATAAGGACAAGAATATATCCCCTTAACAACAGGCGCTTGCCTTCCCTTGAAGGTACAGAGCCATGAGTGAGGTAAAATGAGTGTAGAAAAGAACATAAAGGGAAACCCCTCCTAAAAACAAAAAAATAATAAAAGAAGAAGTCTGAGTTAGGGCAGGAGCCAGAATAAAAAGGAAGATGAGGGACAATATGGTGGAGCAAGAGACTGAGTTGGAGAGAGAGGACAGAAAAAAGAAACAAATTTTAGGGTGGAATGAGGAAAAGAAAAAAGAGAGACAGAGAGATAGAGAAAAAGAATTTGAAGGGCCTTTTTTAGACTGTCTCTGATTTCATATTATACCACATGTACAGCCATATGCAGAACCGAATCCCCTGGTCTCAGCTAGCCAGTGGCATTTTGCCACAACTGAGACTGAACACAGTCTACAAGGCCTAACTTGAGTTTCACTACCCTCAGGGTGGAACTCCACTCAGTTCTATTACAGGTTTCCCCTGCCCTTTCTTTAAAGATGTTCAAAGTTGGGAGCTCAGAAAACTACCCTTCATGAGAACCTATGCCTCTGCAGAGTTGGTCTAAGGACTGGCCCAATCAGGAGGTTTGAGAACGGGGGTGGGGAGAAGGTCGTGGGGGTGTTTCAAGGGTACCCGAGCGGCTACCTTCCTTACTGGGTCTGTTGTTGTGCAGTCCGGGAGGTCGTGCACCTGCCGGGTGATCTCAGGCAGGCAGGCAGCTGAAGAGACCCCCTCCGGGGTCTTTGGGTCCTTGCTGGGTCTGTGTCGCACAGTCCGGGAGGTCGCGCACCCTCCCACCAGTCAAATTTTAAAATGTAACAATCTGAGAACAGAGAAAAGGATACTTTAAGATTTTAACAACTGAAATAGAATGTTAGTAGTATATGAGACAGAAGAAAACATTAGGAAACCTATGGGTAAAAGAGATATACTTTTGATATGAAAGGATTTTGTATCTTTGTCTTGTTAGAAAGAGATAAAGAAAGATATACAAGACCAGAAGGCCTATGTAGAGAAGGTGTGTGGAAATGATTTAACAAGAAAATATGTATGTTTGCTTATTGGTTTCAAGTTTATTATGAAAGGTTTACATTTACATTCATAAAGAGCTTTCATTCCTTTTATTCTAATTCTACAAGAGATCTCTGTTAATTGCTCTGCAAAAGTTTTGACTAGTCTTAACTACTAGAGATTTTAGGGATGGGTATTCAGCTTAGTGCTTCTTCCACCTGCCTTGCAAGTTCAAGAACCTGAGTTTGATACCCAGTACCAAAAACAAAATAAAACAAAACAAAAACACAAAAAATAAAAGGGATTTTATAATTCAATAAGCCAAATACATTTGAGTGCATTATAGTTTCATAAATTATCTTATACATTTGTCTGTGTCTGTCAAATTCTTAGAAAAGTGTTTTTCAATTGTATTTTTGATTGAAATGATGTCAAGGATACAATAATATTTTAATATCTACAACCTAGTTTTATAAGTTAAAGTTTTGTCCTGACAATTAAATATAAACTCTTAGGTCTGGATAGACTCCTGTTAATGGTAAAAAGGCCAGCTGCTCAAAAAAAAATCATTCTGCTCTATATTCATGAATGGGAGACGCAAGAGTTTTCATAGCCTTCTGAGAAGATATACCTCCAATAAACATCATGAAATATGTTGTTATAAAATGTTTACATTGGTTATCATCAAAGGGTTGGATTCTCATTATGTTATTGTGATATGTTTATAATCATCATTTTCAAAATATGATGCTTTCTGTAGAAAAGGTGTTATTAAGATGTTTCATTAGAAAAATGCTTTTGATACCAAAGTAGATTAAAGGACATAAAGTTTCATACACAAAATTATGATTATTATTGTTAATTTTCTGATGTACTGAATAAAAGCTCCACAGAGTATTAAGAAACTATTAATGCTGCTTCAAGAAGCAGGATATAAAGTTTCATACAAAAGGCTCAAATATGTGTATAGCAAGGCAGATATCTAGGATTCAAATTTCCAAATATGCTGTTTGGGAGATAAAAGGAATTGAAAGCAGATGAGAATTTTTTGGGGTGACAAGTTTTTGCAGGATCTAGATTCCAGGGTTTGCAGACATAGCCAAACCTCTATATGAAGCTTTAAAGGGCCCACAAAGACAGTAATCATTACAGGGCAAAGTATAGGAGTCACCATTTAAACAGTCAAAACTAACTCTCTCTGCTGCCCTCTGTATTGGGGATTCTAAATGTGACCCAGTCTTTTACTCTGTACATGCCTGAAAGAAATCATACTGCCTTAGAGGTGCTCACTCAAAAAGTAGACCCATGGAATCAGCCAGTAGCATATTTATCTTAGAGATTGGACCCAGCTGCAAAGGGATAGCCCCCTTGTTTGTGAGCTCTGGCAGCTGCACTTATGCTAATTAAGCAAGCTGACAAGGTAACATTAGGAAAAAATGGATTGTTCAGCTTCCCCATGCCTTTTAGAACTATTGAATAACAGAGCATTAATGGCTCTCAAATAATAGAGTCACATAATATCAGGCCCTCATCTGTGAGAATCCCTGCCTATATTTTGTTCCAGTTAAAGCCTTAAACCCTGCTAGTTTTTGCCCTCAGAACCTGGCCCCCTGACCACGACTGCCTCAGGGTTACCAATGAGTTGTTCTCAAGTCATCCAGATTTGCAAAAATACCTGCTGCCTGACACTGATTTTGTCCTGTTCAAGGATGAGAACAGCTTCATTGAAAATGGGGTACACTATGTTGGCTATGCAGAGATGACACAAGATAAAGTGGTCCAAGTGGGACCCCTCCCCTCTGAATGGTCAGCTCAGTGAACAGAGCTATGGGTACTCATACAGGCTCTGCAATGGGCAAAAGAAAAGAGGGTAAGTGTTTATACAGATACCTGTTTGCTACTTTGCATATCTATGGTACAGTCTATAAAAGTGTGGTCTTCTCACAGTAGAGGGCAAACTTATTAAAAATAAACAGGATATATTATAGTTGTTTGAGGCATATGAAAATGTAGCAAGTAGCAATAATACATTGCTCAGAACACCAGAAAGGAAAAGATGCAATAGCAAAAGGTAATGCTAAGGTAGACATATAAGTCAAAAAGACAACTAAACAGAAAGTTTAGATGGTCACACCTACCCCATGTGAAGTTTATAAATATGCGTTGGTATGGGTTTGTACTTATTCTGGATGGCCTGAGGCCTTCCCTATGAAAACAGGGAAGGATTCAGAGGTATATAAGATTTTATTTAAAAATTCCTAGGTTTGGTCTTCCTCTCTCCAAAGGCAGTGACAACAGGCCAGAATTTGTAGCAGAGGTTGAACAAGATCTAGCTAAACTGTTATACTACTCATTGGCCTTAGAGTTATGGTAAGGTTAAAAAAAATGATGAATCATACCATTAAGGGAGTATTAACAAAATCTTGTCAGATAACACTGGGGTTATGGGTCTATCTGCTCCTTTTTTGCCCTACTTAAAATAACAGATACCTCAAGTCATACTGGGTTCTCCCCACATGAGGTCTTGTTTGGAAGCCTACCCTGTATCTTGAGAGACTTTATAGGAAATTTATCTCAATTGGGCTCATCCAGTATGGAATTACAGCTCTTAGAATTGGGCAAAGTGTTTCAAAATATTGAAGGGTGAATTAGCTATGAAGAAATCAACAAATAACAAATGTTGGTGGGGCTGTGGGGAGAAAGGAATGCTTCTCCATTGTTGGTGGGAGTGCAAACTGGTTCAACCACTATGGAAATCAATATGGAGATGCCTCAAAGAGCTGGGATCAGACATTTCATTTGACCCAGTGATCCCTCTACTGGGTATCTTTCCAAAAGAATTAAAAGATTCATATCACAGTGATATAGGCACACCTATGTTTATAGTGGCACAGTTTGTAATAGCTAAAGCTTGGAAACAGCCCATTTGCTCATCAGTTGGAGACTGGATAAAGAAGATGTGGTTTTTCTATAAAATGGAATACTACTCAGCCATAAAGAAAGGGAAATTAGAGTCATTCATAGGAAAATTGATACATATTGAGGATATACTCCTAAGTGAAATAAATAAGTCACACATATAGAAGTACGAAATAGTTTCTTTGGTGTGAAAAAGTATAATGGTCCTAATGAGATAACTGAAAATGTGAAATAGGAAGAAAAGGGCTAAAGGTATAGGGGAATTGGGAAGGGTAGGGGAAAGGTAATAAGGGAAAAGAAAATAAAACATAAGAATATGAAAAAATGGAAATAAAGTATTTGTATAGGGTAGGGAGGAGGGGGTGAAGTGAGGGCAGGGATAAGAGGAAAAAATGGGAACCAAGGCCTGTCATATAAAGGTACAAGAACCCATTGATGAATGTAGCTGTACTATATACCTAAAGTGTACCAATAAACTCAATGAGAAAAATAAATAAATAAATAAATAAATAATATACGATGGTGACCAGAAAAAAATAGAAGTAAAATAAGGGAGAGATGATATTTAAAAAAAGATATTTTGGAGAGGGTAAAGAGGCTCAGCACAAGGGGCAGGGGTAGAGTCATGGAGGAAAAGGGTTTGAAAGATAATGATCATATAGTATACATTTGTACCAATTGTTCATAATGAAAGTAACTGGTATGTATTATAAAAAGCTGTTTCCAAGCCACCACCCAGAGTACACAGTAAATTCATTATCAAATCTGCTTAGGGAACATCAAATCAGATCTCCTCCTTGTAAACTATTAGTATAAAGTCACTTTTAAGTATGACTGGTTATTTTGTTATTTTTTTCTTTTACAGAGCTGCAGAGGTTGATAAATGCTCTCAAGATTAATTATGGTATGAACATCGAGAAATATTTTTTATGACTCCTGCTACAAATCTGCATATGGAACTGCTTGGTAAAAAAATTAGGTGAAAGCTTTGCATGTGAAGGCACTCTGATTAACCCTTCATCAGCCTCGTACATAACACTGGGCTTAACTTATATGAGCTCCATAGATTTGAACAAAAGCTTACTGAGTGCAACAGACATAGAAATGCCTCCACTGACTTTCAGTCCTTTCAAAAACATGAAAAGTTTTTGATGAAAAACCCTATAGTTGTAAGCAATGTGGAAAATCCTACTGTGATTACACTGAAGGAAGTAATGCTAAAGAAAAATTCTTTCTTTATAAGCAAGATATGACAGACTTCAGTACATCTACACATGTTCAAATCCAGGAAAGAGATCTGAGTAGGAAGAAGGCCTATATATGTATACAGTGTGGAAAAGGTTTAAATTCTCAATATGATATTCAGAAACATGAAAGAGTTCTCAGAGGGACAGAAACCTGTGTATATAAGCAATGTTGGAAATCCTTAAATAATAGCATTTCATCTAGAAATCATAAAAGAACTCACATTGGGGGAAAACCCTACATATGTAAACAGTGTAGGAAAGCTTTGACAGAGTGGTTGTCAAAGGCATGAACAGACTCACATTGTGGAGAAATCCTTTGTATGCCAGCAATGTGAAAATGCTGTCAGCAAACAGAGATATTATCAATGCCATGATCAAACTTACCCTGCTGAGAAGCCCTGTCAATGTAATCGGTTTGGGAAAGCTTTCAGGACAAACAGCAATTGTCAAATACAAGAACAAACTCACACTGGAGAGAAACCCTGCATATGTAAGCAGAATGGGAAAGCTTTCAGCAAACACAATTATTATCAAATACATGAAAGGACTCACACTGGTGTGAAACCCTATATATGTAAGCACTATAGCAAAGCTTTCAAGACACAGAGTAATTGTGAAAAACATGAAAGGAATCACACTGGGGAGAAACCCTATATATGTAAGCAATGTGGGAAAGCTTTCATCACATACAGTTACTGTCAAAGATATGAATGAACTAACTTTGGGAAGAAACCCTATGTATGTAACCAATGTGGGAAAATTTCAGGACACAGTTTAGTTGTAAGGAACATGAAAAGATTCACACTGGGGAGAAACCTTATGCAAGTAAGCAATGTGAAAAAGCTTTCAGGACACAGAGGCATCATAAAATACATGAAAGAACTCATAGTGGTGAAAAACCCTATGTATGTAAGCATTGTGGGAAAGCTTTCATAGCACAGAGGCAGGATTTAAAAATATGAAAAAAAAATCTCACACTGGAGAGAAACCTTATGTATGTAACCAATGTGGGAAAGCTTTGAGTTGGCACTATATATATAAAATACATGAAAAAACTCACACTGGGGAGAAATCCTATTTACTGTAAGCAATGTGGGAAAGCTTTTATCAAACAGTCATTATTAAAGAAATGAAAGGACTCACACTAGGGAGAAACCTTATGTGTGTAGCCACTGTGAGAAAGATTTCAACAGGCACAGTTCTTGTCATATACATGAACAAAATCACACTGGGGAGAAACCCTATATATGTAAACAATGTGGTAAAGCTTTCAGCACACACAGATATTTTTAAAAACATGAAAAAAGTGGCCACCTCCCACCAGTATTTTTGTGAATTACTAGAGGAAGTACAAGGTGGTCAGAAAGCACATGGCAATATTCAATTCACAACCAAGCTACTTGAAACCAAGCCTTTAATACATGGCCTTTAGAAGACATTTTATATTCAGATGTATGTAGGATAATATAACTCCTGCCTGTTTCATGTCAAATGCACCAAGTTTGTGGGCTCACAACATTGAGGAATGAAGTTCAAACCAAAGGCAGAAGTTAGAGGTGTTTCATTGGAAATAAGGAGAGAATAGTGCCGGGACTTTCAGTCCCCTATGAGGTGGCCATAGAGTCCCATTGTCAGGGGTAATTTACACTGCAAAATCATAGTGTGGGTGCAGTGTGGATCGAACTACAATCAACTTGTAGGATTTTAGCAGTTTAGCTAATATTGATCAAACAGGGAAACAAGTCATGTAGCAATGGTGCATGGAAAGAACACAGGTATTTCACAGAAGGAATGGATCTAGTTGCTCTGGTCACCCACCAGATCTCCTAATTTCTTCATTTGCTCAATATTTGCATTCCTTTTGGGGCCATACATTGATTTTATTGGCTGAAAATGAATACATGGAGAGAGGTAGTGTAAAAATCTTGACAATGAAGTGTGGTACCTCATTCCCAAATAATGATTTCTGCAAAAGCCTGCTCTCCCTCTATTTCATTGTGGCCTGGCCTGACCTGGCCTGAGGATGTTTTCTGACATCAGGGATTGATTCTACCCTAGCACACTGGCCCTCAAATCTTCTAAATACATTCAACAAGAGTCCACTGAGCTTTTTTTTCTTTTTTTTTTTTTTTTGTACCGAGATCGAACTCAGGACTTTGCGAGACAGGCACGGTGCCACTGAGTTACATCCCCGGCCCATTCACTGAGCCTTTTAAGAAAACAGGAAGAGCACTGAAAAGTGTGGGGTAGAGCCCATAAATGTACCTATCCTTCAGGCGAGGTACGGTCAACCTAGCAGAAGACAGTCTAGGCCAGAAGTGTCTATGTTGCACTCTTTCATCTCAGACCCGCTCTTGCAGGCAGGGGTTTGTTTTCTCTTTACTTTTAGCACAGAGGGCGGGCAAGAGAGCAGAAGCCAATCAGAGATAAAGGGCGGGCTGTATGAACTGTCCAATCAGGTGGGCCAGGGTAGGAGGGTTCTTCCGGTGTCATGGCGCCAAAGTACCTTCCTTAGCACTGTTCCACGTGTGGAGTGCTGCTCCACCTCCTTCTGTGACTTCTACTGGCTGCAGCCTACACAGGAGTGACTCGGGAGACCCAAAAGCCACGCAATGGTAACGTTGTGGGATGGGAGCTCTGAAATTGAGTGGAATTGGGGTGAGATCTGGTTAGAAGTGGTCATAATCAGCTGTGGTTGCCAGAGCCTCTATGCTAAGCTTCAGACACTGAGGTTTTCCTGGACTGGGAACCAGGCATCCTCTGTCCCTCTTGGCCCTTGTTGGGTCAAAGGTAGCTCCGGGTCCCCAGAACCTTTTCCCCACTGGGACACCGCCAGGCCACAATGCCATCTTGGGAAACCCCCTTTGCCCTCGAATCTCCATCAGTCTGGGGAGAGGAAGGGGGTGGAAGACCCTGACTCAGATGTGGGCTGAACCTGGGTGCAGCTGTGGTGAGCTAGGTCCTGGTCTCATTCCTGGCCAGCAGCAGATCTGGCGGATCTGAAGTTTCTAAATGTCTGTGATGCAGGGTCTCACAGCCACAACACCTCTCCTCAGAGTTCCTCTTTTTTATATTTATAGCGATCTCCTACATTTTCAGTATCTCCTCACATTTCCAAACTAGTTGTAGGTATTGACAAAGGTCCTGAGAATTCAAAGAAGTGTGGTGTGCCTCAGTGGTGGAACACTTAGCAAACACCCAGTGAACTCCTTCCTGGCTTCCATAAAGAGCAACACAAAAGAACTTTGTAATCTTACTTATTTGTAATCTGACACCCCTACTCACAATGAGAATGTTTAAGTGAGGAATGCCATAGAGTTTAGGATTCTGAGAAAAATGGAAGGGATATAAAAGCATTAGCAAGGCCAGAGGGAAGTGTAACTGCTGAGGACAATTTCCAGAAGGAGTTGCCTCTTAAACCCATGCTGAGAAATGCCTTGAATTGAGCATTTGCATGGACATATAGATGTGATATGTGCATGAGTGGAAAGGGACAGGGGTGTCATCTCTTAATGGATATAGAGTTTAGCCTGATTGTAGACATTGTTTAAATACTGAAATGCTCTCTGAGGCAGGCTTTAAAGGGAGAACTAGTGCAGAAGCCGCATAGAGAAGTTTTGCAAGGATCTTAATCATTGGGCATAAAGGGTTTTCTGCTTAGGGTGGATCAAAGGAGGTGGAAGAGAATGGCATGAGGAAGGGTGCCAATAGTAGCACCTACACAACTGATCCCTGAAAGTCAGATTGTTCTTAGGGAAAGCATGAAGGAAGAATTGTGTTTGCTTGCCTGGTCTGTGAGTTGGCCAAAAGTCATAGGCTTTTAGAAGGGGAAATTAATAATAGATAAATATGTCTTTTATCACTAAACAGTTCACCTAATCATTTCTGAGGCAAAATGGGAAATTAGGAGACTGTCTGCCCTTGGTGTAGGTTTTTGGTTTTTGTTGTTGTTTGTTTGTTTTGGTACTGGGGATCAAACTTGGGACCTTGTGCTTGCTAGGCAGGTGGTGGAAACACTGAGCTAAATCTCTGGCCCTGGTGTAGGTTTTAAAAGTGTGGGCACCATTACGGAAGTTGAATGAGAGTTTACCTAGGCTACAGAAGATTTCAAGTGTGCCTGATGTTTTTATTGCATGGGAACTGAACTCCAGAAGTTTGCTCTGAGCTACATAATCCCAATTTTTTAATGTTTTAAAAAATTTTTCATATAAAGTCTTACTAAGTTGCCCAGCATGGTGAGATCTTTTGATAGTGTTTGTACCTCATTGACTGTTGGGATGACATGCATGTGCCACTATTCCTGTTTCACATTGGTGTTTTGTTTTTTTGTTTTTTTTAAAGGCAGAGTCTCACTATGTAGTTGAGACTGATGTGGAACTCACTATGTAGTCCAGGATGGATTTGAATTTGGTGATCCTCCTGCCTCAGCCTCCCCTGTGCTGGGATTATAGGTGTGTGTCACCATGCCCAGACAGATTGGTGTTCTTTATTCACCTGATTTACCAAGATTTCAGTGCTTGAGTATAGTAAAAATCAGCAAGGCCTGATGGTTCACCTTTACTCTCAGACACTTGGAAGACTGAGACATTCGTATTACAACACCAAGCCTGGTCTGGACAATTGAGGAAGACCTTCTTTCAGTATGAAATATAAATTCTGTGATTTATTTCCACTGAACACTAACTCATTTAACATGCCTTAGTCCCTGTGATAAACAATAATTGAAGAATAAAAGCAAAAATTATTTGGAAATTGTAGTTTGAGTTTTTTATTTTATTCTTTTTTCATATGTATAATACTTGCTCATGGTGGTGGACAGCAGTAATGAATCACTTTCAGCAACTGGGCACCAAGGGTAAACAAGCAGAGATTTACAGGGCACTGTATTCAATAAGATTCATGAGACAGTATTGTACTGTGGATGGACTTTGTACTGTGGTACATATATTTCTCCAAACACAGATTAAGCAAGTGTGTTGAGCAGGTTTAAAGGATCCAAGGCTTAGTGGTAATGTTTGCTTGGTCAGGCATATTCTGTACATTTTCAACGCATTTTCTTTTCAACTTCCTTTGGGTTGATCATATTTTTCCTCTCTAACTCAAGTAATGTGTCTACTTCAACTCTTCAAAAAATCTCTGAACATGCTACTCATCAGATTGTTTCCTTTTCTGAAAGCTGCATTAATCAGGTTCCCTAGTGCATCTAAAGCAAGAGAAATATGAGCAATATTTGGAAAAGGGGACACTACTCTGGATTTGGGAGTTTTTTTCCTTGTTTATTTTGATTTGGTTGTTTTTATTATTAGTATTATAAAAAGTGTCCTACTGTGATCATATTTCCATAACAAGGGGATAGAATAGAGATTTCAGTGATCAGACACAGGTCTGAGCAGTTTGAATAGAAGCCACTAAGCATATATGCAAGGCTGAAGAGAAAACACTTTCATTCTTAGTTCTAATTTATGTTGATTTTGGAAATCTTTTTTTTTTTTTTTTTTTTTTTTTTTTGAGACAGGGTCTCACTATGTAGTTGAGACTGACCTGGAACTCACTATGTAGCCCAGGCTGGTCTCAAACTCACAGTGATCCTCCTGCCTCAGCCTCTTGAGTGCTGGGATTATAGGCGTGCACCACCACGCCCTGCTGGAAACCTTTCTAACTGCTTCAATTTTGGATAAACATCTGCTGTTCTATGCGGATTTGCAGACTCATGTAATTCCACTTCCATTTCCATTACATTAAAGAGTTTAAGGTGTGTCTGTTCTGGGTGCTTTCCCCTTTGCAGTAATTTGTTATCTCTCTGGGAAAAGAAATGACCTTTGGCCTTTGTTATTTGTTCCATAAATTACAATTGACTGCAATCCCTGAAGCCCCCTAAATTGTTTTGATTTGCCCACATGCAGAGAACTAACCTTCCATGTTGGTATCTTGGAATTGCACAGGGAAATGGTCTGTGACACAGCTGAGATAAAGCACAGAGTTTTGGTTCAAAGTGCCTTTTAGTCTGTATCTCCCTGTGTGTGTCATCTTCCACCATGAAGCAGTGGATCCTGTTCTGGACTTGCACACTAGTGACCCCTGAAATGTAGTGCATGTGATGAGGACAAGGAGAGAATGTACAAGAACAGACAGTACTGTGTGGAGAGCCCACTGAGCTTGGATTTGTGGTGCAGAGCTAGAAATTTGGCAGATCTTGTTGTCTGCCCATTCTCACACCTTGTCATTCAGGAGCTTGTGTGTCCACTGCACCTGCTAAGACAGTGGTTTTCAGAGAATGGTGCATGTCAGAAAACATGTGAGTGTCTCAACTTTGTTGTTATAATTATGACATAACAGCATAAGGAAGACTTAGCAGCACCTGAACAATGTCCCATAACAAACAGGGTACCTCTTACTAGAAGGAAATCTTGACTCAAAATATCCCTAGTGCTTGACAACCCTGATTTTTTTTTTTTGTAAATGTCTACTTTTTTTTTTTTGAGACAGGGTCTCATTATGTAGTTGAGACTGACCTGGAGCTCACTATGTAGCCTAGGCTGATCTTGAACTCATAGCAATCCTCCTGCCTCAGCCTCCTGAGTGCTGGGATTGCAGGCATGTGCCACCACACCTGGCTTGTAAATGTCTACTTTTTAAACATTTAATTTTTGTTTTGTACACAGTGTAATTATATCTGATGCCTATTGTGTGATTATTTTTAAGTACCTTAGAGTCAGTAGCAGAAGGGACCACGCAAGTGGATTGCAACTGAAGCTCATGAGGTTTTTATACAGTAAAATTGCATTATCTAGTATTTTATACAGTAAAATAATTTTACAGATTTCCTCTGTTCAAAGTAAAATCAACTTTGAGCTTTGTAACTTTGGGTTACAAGTACAGTTGCCTAGTTAATATTGATATAATACTTAAAAAGGCATGTGTCAGGATACATCTGTAGGAATCAGCAACTTAAGTTTATCAGTCACTGTTTCTGGAAAAAGAACAAAGGCATTTCTAGAAGGAGTAGGAGTAAGGGTCAGGGTATTCTAGGCACCCATCTGCTTGTTTGTTACGTTGTTTGGGCTTACTTGACCAGATGTTACTAGTTACACTACAGCTTTGAACAGTGATTTATATGGTGAGGCTCTGGGACTAGGTACCACTTCTCCATCTTTTGGCCTGGTTTCTTTCAGCTAAGCCCTCAGCTGCAGACCCAGTTCTCCTCCTCTTGGAAGTGGCTCTGTCTTGGGCCTGATCTCTTTCTAACTCCCTTTCTATCCAATAATTACCTATTTGCAATATAAACATTCATGTATACATTTTTGTGTGGAGTTATGTCTTCATAACTTCTTTATATAACGAAGATAGTGATAATGACCAATATGGAAACAATTATGGTTATACAAGGATTGTTGCATTCAAAACTCATGATAAAATCTAATTCCCAGTGGTATGGATGAATTGGTGAATAGCCAGTGGTACATACTAATAAGTGAAAATATCTGAGTATATATGGACAGTTGGGTTACTTAGGAGGCAGTTAGAAGTAAATAAAGTCTTTTGGGAGTCCCTGTTACTGAATACTAGCATTGAAACAGAGTGAGAGGAGAGCAAGTTGCTGCACTCCTAGACTCTCTCCATGTGATAGCCTGTGTGATTAGGTCATGTTTCTGTCCACAAGAAGCTTATTACCAGATTTGCATTTCCCACTTCATCCCAGAACTGAGAACTGAAAGTAAACCTCTTAATTATTTACTGAACATGACATGTTTTGTTTAGAAACCAAGGACTGAGAAAATACCTGTATTTTTATAAATGCAGAAACTGTCAGGGTGCGGTCCAACATGAGTGCCCATCTTGTATTTTCAATAACTAAGTTCTCTTCACATCCTCAGCAATAGTTTTTCTGTGTGTCTTTGTGACTGTACTGTGCTCTAACAAACATTTGTAGCATGACCAATGACAAGCACGGCTTTAATAGCTACAAATACTTGAATTATTTATTCTAAAGAAGTTTGTTTTTTTGTTCTACTGTTAAGATGAAGAAACAGTCATAAGAGATGACATTGTTTAACTGTGTGTGTGTGTGTTTTTTTTTTTACTTAGAAAGAAAGAGAAAAATGTGCAAAATAACCTGTCATAAAATCTAAAAGGGGTGGAGATAAAAAGCATAGTCTGCTTCAGGGGATTGATTGAAGAAGCCAGTATTCTCTCTAACTGGGAGAAGACATGAATGTAAACAAGAATGAAATCAGGGTCAGTATCAGTGCAGTGACTCTGTGCTGCAAATGTTTTATTCTTAAAGTATGGCAGGAAACAACAGTGTGACCCTGGAGGAGTGGCCTGGTGAGATTGGCCTAACTGGCTCTCGTGGCTCTGTGAGACAAATGATAGTTCTTTTCTTTATATTTACAGAGTTTTAACACCTGTGCTTAGAAAAAGAAACAGGATTGCATCAAGTTTTTGTAAGCAGATGCTTGAATGCAGTGTCTTGTTTCAATATTAAGATGTTTAACATCAAGAAAATTGAGCTGAGTGCTGGTGAAGTAATTACTTTGCAGAGTGCTTGCCTAGCATATGCAAGGATCTGGGTTCAAACACAGTACCACAGCAATTTTGAAAGAAAGAAAGAAAAAATAATGGAGTTGAATTGCAACTGTACTGAAATGAAAATAGCTCCTCAAATAGAAACCTGCATTCCCATGTGCAATGAAGAATTAATCTCAATAGACCTGTGTGAAGAGGCTGGAGATTTAGCTCAGTGGTTCTTCTGCCTGCCTCACAAGTGCAAGGACCTGAGTTCGATCCCAGGTACCTAAAAAAAAAAAATGACACGTGTGAAAACAACATACATCCACTTCAGTGGATCTCTTAGTGAGATTTCATTTGCCATATAAAATAGCTGACACACTTTATGAGGAAAGATTTATTGTGGATTAGTTTTGGAGATTGCAGCCCTTGGCCAACCCATTTCATATGTGGTAGTTTTGTAGCAAGGCATAAACATCATTACAGAGGGGTGTGGTGAGGAACTCTGGTCACTCTCATTTCACTACAAAGGATACAGAGAGAGTAGGGGCTAGGTGAGGAGGAATGGAATGTATCATTCTAGAGCATACTCCCAGGGATCTTGTTCTTCTTAAATATCAAAAAGTTAAGCTCTGCAATGGTGTGGGTTACTAGACTGCAGAAATATGGAAAAGGACACCCTTGTTTTCATAATATTGTGAGTTAACCTAGAGTTTGTTAGGAAAAATACTTAGAAGAGTTTCTCCAGCTCTTTAGAAATTCTGCCTAGTTTAGCTAATTTTTCACTTTTGCTAAGTCTATAAGCTGCTAATGTATTATTGTCTACTCAAAAGATTTTGGTATTCTGTCCATGTTATATAAGTGGATTCTTGAACACTGTTACTAAGTTTGTTGTGTTGACATGGCATTTCCTAATTAATTTGCAAATGTAGGAATCAAAACCTCAGTCCTTTGCTTGGAGGGAGAATATCATTTTTCATGGGTGGCATGCATCTTTAGGTATTCCTCAAGTGACAGACATGTGAAATGGTTCTACCTGGGCATAATCCGCGTATCCTTCTCCCTCCAGTACATCAAGAAAGTTACCTACTGAAAGGATAATAATCCACAATATGAATTTAACCTCAAAACAACCATCCAGCTTGTAGTCAAGACTACATCAGGCATTTAGAGGACATTTTACCTTGAATTCATAACAGTGTTGAAATACCTAGAGATGATGGATATTATTCACACAACAGAATATTATTTAGTCTCAATAGGAAGAATTTCCTGCACTTTTTAACAGGAATTAATTTGGAGTTCATTAAGAAAAATATTCTAAACATAGAAAAGTTACACTGTACTTAGAGTCTAGAATACTCAGCCTAACAGAAGCAGAGAGTTTAATGATATTTGAAATGTGTAGGTATTTAAAAATTGAGAGAAGTTAGTGAAAAGGTGCATTGTTTCTGTGGTATAGTACAACCAGTTTCTAGAGATCTCATAGTCACACAGGAAGTGATATAGTATCTCAAAGAATACTGACATTGCAGAGGGAGTATTTTCTAGCATATTCACCACATTCTCAAAAGGTAAGTGTGTTAGGTGATATGCTAACTAGGTAGGATTTGGGATATAAAGACGTTTGGACATATTGTATACTTTATTATTACTATATTTTTACAATACAGGCAATGAAGCAATCACCTTGTGTAGCA
Source organism: Fukomys damarensis (assembly GCF_012274545.1). Classification (NCBI taxonomy): domain Eukaryota; kingdom Metazoa; phylum Chordata; class Mammalia; order Rodentia; family Bathyergidae; genus Fukomys; species Fukomys damarensis. Next base: position 72,771,829 of record NW_022900936.1, on the reverse strand, counting down.
GATACATAAATTAAGTACTTAATTTTATTGGTACACCTAAGGTATACAGTGTAGTGTATTGGAAATTTTCACCTTTGCATAATCCATCTTGGTTTTTATTTTTTTCCTATTCCCCTGTCTGCCCTTCAACCCCTCTGCCTCTCCCTATCTACAAAGACTTTGTTTCCATTTTTTCTTTTTCTCATGTTAATTCCATTCCCCTCTTTCTTTTCCTCTATCTGTCCCATTTCTCCTTTTGCTTTGCACTTTTTCTTCCTATTTCAGAGTATCGATTATACCTTCTAGTCCTTATTTACACTTTGGATGCATGTTAAGGCAATACTTTTAGGTGAAATAAATAGCTTGATTCTTTTTTAATCCCCTTCCCTCACACATTTCTCTATCCTCCTCTAAATCCTTTCCCTATTTTTATTCATGTTGATATTATTAATCTTATTTCATGTTTATGACAGAAAGTTTGCATGCATTGAAGTCATTCAGTCCTTTTACATGGTATATCTTTGTTCTATTTATTTTGTCTTCCTCTCTCCTCTCACTCTTAGTATCCAGGACCCCTTTCCATCTGCAAGAGATCTGTCTTCTTGTCTCCTTCTGTCCACCCTTTGTTGTGCTTTGTATTGTTCTTCGTCAGACTTAAATGAGCAATACTAGGTGGCATTTAATCTTGTGTGTCTGATTTGTTTCACCCAATACTTTATTTTTCAGGGGCATCCATTTTCCTACAAATATCTCAGATTTTTCTTTCTTTATAACTAAATAGTATTCCATAATGCAGGTATACTACATGTTCCTTATAATCATCTGTTGATGGATGCTGCCTCCAGGATTTAGCTGTTATGAGATGTGCTGCTACAAACCTTGGTTTGTGTGTATTTCTGAAGCACACTGTCTTTAGATCTTTGGGAAAGATACCTAAAAGGAGGATAGCTGGGTCATATGGAGTTCCTAATTTCAGTTCTTTGAGACATCTCCATAGTGATTTACATAATGTTTGCAGTAGTTTTACAAACATACTAACAATGTAGGAGAATTTCTTTGCTCAAGCCTCACCAGCATTTTTCTTTTAACTCCGTAATGGGAATCAAACTGGAGACCTTGCACTTTGGAGGAAGCAGGTGGAACCACTGAGCTAAATCCCCAGCCCAAATTATTTTTTTATTTCTTAATAATTGCCATTCTTTATGGAATCTTAGCATTTTTAAAATTTGCATTTCTTTAGTGGCCAGAAATGTTATCCCCAACCCCTCTTTCCGTATTCTGATGTCCCCTCCAATCTCTTTTTTCAGAGTATTGAAGTTTTCCTTTTTTTAATTCTTTAAGTTTTTTGCTACACTTTAAGTATACAATATGACATTAATCATTGGGAATTTGTACCTTTCCATGATAGAGCCTGGGTCTTATTTTTTCCCCATTCCCCTGTCTTCCCTTCAACCCCTGCACTCCTTCCTGTTTTAGAGACTTTGTTTCCATTTTTTTCTCTTCCCATTTTTTTTCCTTTCCCTTCTTTTCCCTTACCCTTTCACTTTCCTTTCTCCTCCTTTGGACCTTTTCTTCCTATTTCACATTAGTATATATTTTGATCTTTATTTACCCTTTCAGTTCTGCACACCAGAGACACTAGTTGGTAATTCCACATGTGTGTCCTATTTATTTCAGTTAAGAGTATGGCCTCAGGCCTCAGTGTGCATCCATTTAGCTGTAAATGCCTCTAGTTTCTCATTCTTTATGGCTGAGTAACACTGCATTAGTATTGTAGTTTGTGTTGTGTGTGATTGTGCTTTGTTCTTTTTTTTCCTTTTGTAGAGGTCTTACTCTGCATTGGTCTGGTAAATTCCTAGGCATTTAGTTTTTATTGATGCTCTCCTGAGTATTGTTCTCATATTTTCCTTCTCATTGAGTCCATTACTGGTGTTCAAAATGTTTGTGTTTGTGTGTGTGTGTGTGTGTGTGTGTGTGTGTTGGTTATTTCTCCTGCTGCATTTCTCAAGATGGTCATTTCAAATGTATTTCAGTGAAATCTTTGGGTCTTCCCTGTAGACTATCATGCCATCTGCAAGTACTGCTACACTGAGGGTTTCTTTTTTTCCTATATGTAGCCCTTTTATTTCTCTTGCCTGATTCCTCTAGCTAATGTTTTGAAAACTATTTTGAATAAAAGTGGTGATAGAGGGAGGGCATCCTTGTCTGGTTACATAGATTTTAGAGTCACTGTTTTTAGTCTTTCCCCATTTAATGTGAAATTGGCTATTGGTTTGTCATAAGTAGCTTTTTATCAAATTCAGGATCCAGAATTTATCTGATTCTTATACCTAATTTTGTCAAGGTTCTTATAATATGTGTTGGATTGTGTTCAGATATTTTTCTGTTTTTTAATATGATCCAGTGGTTTTGATCTTGCTTCTCTTTATGTGATGTATTACATATTTTGATTTGTGTATAATAAGCTCTCCTTAAATCTATGGGATGGAACTTACTTGGTCATGATGGATGATCTTTTTGATTATGTGCTGTCTTGTGTTCACAAATAATCTTCTTGAGCATTTTGGCATCTACATTTAATAAGGGGATTGGCCATAGTTTATGGGTCTTAACTGGTTTTGAATCAGAGTGATGCTTGCTTTTATACATGAATTTAGAAACACTCTACACTTTTAAATTTCTCTGAAGAGCTTGAGTACAGGTGTTTCTTAAATTCTTTATGTAATTCAGCAGTGAATCCATCAGTTCCTGGGCTTTTTTTGGTAGATTGTTGTTGTCTTAATTCCAATGCTTGTTATTGGGTGGTTCAGCATATTTGTAATTTCTTGGGTTAGATTTGGAAATTTGTATAAGTCAAGAAACCTGTCCACTTCTTCACACTTTTCCAGTTTGTTGGAATAAAACTTTTCACAGAAGTTACTGTCTTCTATATTTAATATTGTCTCGTGATTTGGCCTTTTTCATTTCTAATTAAAAAGATGTGAGCATTTTCTTTTTTTCTTTTGGTAAGGACTTATCTGTTTTATTTATTCAACTGAATCTTTGATTCATTGTATTGTTTTTTCCATCTCAATTTTATTGATTTTCATTCTAATCTTCATAATTTTTCTTGTTAAATTCAGTTTGGTCCTGCATTACTGTTGTTTTTGCAGTATTTTTAAATATCTCAAAGGGTTATTTATTTGAGCTTGATCTGTTTTCCTAATGTGGGCGTTGATTGCAAAACACCTCCCTCTTAGGTCTGTTTTCATAATGTCCCAGATGTCCTGGTGAATTGTAAAGGCATTGTCATTAACTTCCAGAAGTTTTTATGATTCTTCCTTGATTTCTTCTGTGACTCATTGTTTAGTAGTGTGTTTTTAATTTTCAAAGTGATTCTACATCTTCTGTGATTTCTTCTTCTGTGTTTGATTTATATTTTCATTTTGCAGTGATCTAAAGGTACACATGAGCTGATTGTGATTTTTTACTTTTACTTATTCAGGCTTTGTGGACTACTAGGAGATCTGTTTTGGAGAAAATGCCATGTGCTGTAGAAAAAAAGAAAAAGTATATTCTGTTTTAGTGAAGTAGAATATTGTGTAGACATCTTTAAGCCCGTATGTTCAAGGTTGTGGTTCAGCTCTGCTATTTTCTTCTTGATATATAGTTTTAGTTGATCTACCCCTTTTGGAAAGTAGGGTGTTAAGATTTTCTACCATGATTGTGTTAGTATTTATTTCATCTTTTTTGTTCAGCATTGTTTCTTTTATGAAGATGTGTGTTCTAATATTTGGTGCATAAATATTTATAAACAGTATCTCTTCTTGTTGGATTGTTTGCCCTATCAAATATATAGTACCTTCTTTGTCATTTGTCATCAGTTTTAACTTGGAGTTTACCATATGTGGCAGTAAAATTGTTACCACTACTTTTTGGAGGTCTTGGTAGATGAAATACTCTTTTCCACCTTTTGATTTTTAGTCTATGAATGTCTCTTTGGTTTAGATGAAATTCTTTCATGCAACAGCCTGTGAAATTCCATTTTTTGATCCATTTAGCTAATCTGTGTCTTTTAATTGGAGGGATAAGGTAATTAACATAGATATTTCTGATGTGTTGATTATTTACTATCATTTTACTAATTTTTGTTGATGGCTCCTTTATTTTCCTGTCTTTTGTTGTTGTTATTGTTCTTATTGTTTATCAAAATTGCTTAGTGTTTTCATTTCATTAGGATATTTAGTTTTACTGGTCTCATTGTTTATTTGTTTTCTGAGACTGAGTCTCACTATGTAGTTGAGATTGACCTGGAACTCACTATGTAGCCCAGGCTGGTCTCATACTCACAGCTATCCTCCTGCCTTAGCCTCCCAAGTACTGGGATTACAGCTGTGCACCACTATGCCCCACTGTTTTGTTTTGTTTTGGCACCAGGATTGGAACTGGATCCTTGCGCTTGTGAGGCAGGTGGCAGAACCACTGAGCTAAAACTGGCAGTCTCATTATTTCTGGGTAGGATTTTCTTATTTTCTTGAGTGCCGGTTGCGTAGTCATAAATGTCTTGCATTGGTCTTTTTCATGAAATGTCCTTATTTCTCCATGTAACTGAAAGAAAGGCATGGGTGGGCATGTTACACTGGGTTGGGAACTATTTGCTCTTTGAGCTTGAAATACTGCACTCCAAGCTCTCTGGTCTATAAGTTCTGAATTGAGAAGTCTTCTGTAATTCTAATTAGTTTATCTTGATTTGTGATTTATTGTTCATCTGTAACTGCTTTGAAAATTATTTTTTGTCTATTTGGCAATTTAGAAAAGACATATCTTGCTGAGCATCTCTTCAGAGTTTACTGTGTTGGAAACCCTGCTTGATTGTATTTCTAATTCTTTTCACATATTTGGGAAAATTTCTGTAAACATATCAGTATTACATCTGTGTTATGTTTTCTCTACTTTCAGTAAGCTTTGGTTGGTCTTTTTACTTTTACCTAGTAAGTGCTGGATTGTGGGTTTTTGTTTTTGTGACTTCCTTGTTTGTGTCGTAATTTATCATTTTGTCTTTTAATGCTGCCTTATGTTGAACAAGATTCAGAAGTCACAGGCTGGAAAAATACTCAGAAATTTAGTTAAAGTAAGACTTCTGTTTATTCCACTCATGTTATGTCTTATGAGGCAAAACCAAAATTATGCCTGGCCTTGTTGTGGGATAAAAAAATTAGTTGAGCAGCATTATCCACCAGTCATGGGAAGAGTATCTCTGAATTCAGGACAATCACCAGGGATTTGTCTCAGTGGTTCCACTGTCTGCCTCTCAAGTGTGAGGGCTGGTGTTCAATTCTGGGTACCAAAAGAACTAAGGTGATTGAATTCCGGACATTTGCTCTAAGCTACATCCATTTTTTCATGTTTTAGTATTATTTAGTTTTGCATTATTTTAAAATTTAATTTATTGGTACATTTTAGGTAGACAATAGAGTTACATTCATTACTGGGGTCTTGTACCTTTACTTACAGTATTATTTAGTTTTAATAGTGAGTCTCTGATGTGTAAGCTGAAGGTTAAACTTGCTGTTGTTGTTGCTGTTGCTGCTGCTGCTGCCTCCATTTATGAGAGTGGTGTGAATACAGGTGTGGAAGACAAAGCCCAGCCATAGTAAGAGGTTTGCAATCATTTCTATTTACAAAATCATAATGGATGGTCAAAATAAACATCATCTGCTATCTGTATTTATGTCCAAAGAATTGTAATTTGTGTCAGTCTTTGTCCATTTTGTTTATTTTCCATTGTGTGTCCAGTCTTGTCCTCTTAATCCTTCAATTCCTCTACCTTTACACAAATTTCTGTAAATTTCATAGTAGTACTTTATAATAATTCTTATTTAAATTATAATTCTCCCTAGTATCTGGAACAAAGAACTGAAAACCATTACAATTTTCTGAACAGTACAAATACATGTCTTTTTGTATAATATAGGACTTCAAGACAATTATTCTTGGGCCAGGGATTTAGCTCAGCAGTTCGATGGCCTGCCTTGCAAGTGCAAGGACCCAAGTTCAATCCCTGGTACCAAAAACAAAACAAACAAAAAAAAAAACAAAAAAACCAAGATAATTATTCTTGGGATCAGATCTGTGTATTAGAACTGGGCTCTGAATTTGATAGAACTATGGTAACTCTGGTTGGTGTGAGTATTGAACTTTTGGCCCAGCTGTTACTGTTGGAGAATTTCTTAGTGTTCAGCAAAAAACACACATTTGAATTTTGAAGTGAAACTTCAAAAAGGCATAGGTCGACCTTCAATGAATGGGTGAGTTGTCACATCTTTTCAGAATTGATCCTGTAGAAAAAAAGAAATTTTACCCTGGGAGGATGGATAAGAAATGCACATGGAAGTTCCCGATTCAAATTTCCTGGGTTTGCATATTTTCATCACCACCCAGAAGTGATACACTCAGTACATGGGGCACAACAAGTGATGTGTAAGCTCTGGAATATGTTTAACATTCTAAATGTGGGTTTTCTTGTGAATTTCTTCCCCATCATTTCTTTTGATGCTTGTCATTTGTACAAAAGAAGAAAAGTTGCCTAAAGGATTTAGAAATTTTGTTCCATGATTTATACTTAAGGATTTTATATTCTTAGAAACTAGAGTTCTACACTTGAAGAGACCAAATTCAGACATAAGCTATTTCCTTTACATTTAATATACATATGTTAAACTTCCTTAGAAACATGATTGTGATGAACAGACCAACTATGTTTATTTCTAATTCATCTCTTTGATTTCCTCTAACTACACCCATAGGTGACCACAAAGTAGATTTTTGGGTGCTGTGGCTTTAACACCACAGCACTAAGCAGAGTTTTACTAGCTTAAAAATCTTTGGAATTTTGAAGGAGTTAATAATTGAGGTTATTATAGTAGTATTTATATGTTAAAAAGATTATTTGTTATTTCTTTGCCACAAGCCATTACCCAGAATATTATAGGGAAGTTTGAATTTCAGCTATTTCACTTACTTATTCCCCTGATTCTGATTTTGCATTGTTTTTAATTGTTGTGTTGTTTTTAGGTGTAGTTGTTGATTTTATTGTCTGAATAGAACCAGCCTTGGCAGGAGTTGGGTCTCCTTTTATCAGCTGTTGTGTCTTTGTTCTAACATGTCAACTGCTGATGCTACAACCTTGGTCTTTTCTGGCCTTCAGGGTGAGGATGTGCCAGCATCCAGGACCTCAGTATCTTATCCCGTCCCAGTGAGGTGACTCTAGCATGGCCAGTGTCCTATCTTAGGTAGCTCAGTACCTGCAGCTATGCTTCTCTGCAGAAAGTGCAGGAATCAAGAGAGTTACAGAAGAACTGACTTGTATGAGTAGGACTAGGAAATGTTGGGTTTCCTGTCATCTTCCTCTCGAGCAGAATGTCTCATGTATTAAAGTTGTTTGGAGGTTGTGGGACACACGCTTATCAGTGGATTCATTGATGAGTTGTTACTGAATGTGGTGTTAGGATCTGTAACCTGGATGGAGGTGGGTCACTGGGAGTGTGACTTGGGAAAGTGTATTCTCTTCTCCATCTTTTGCCATTTCTCTCTGCTTTCTGGCACCTTTTCTTCTATCATGCTTTTTTGGTATCCCATGTCAGCCTTATTCCCAGATCATCATGGACTGAAACTGTGAGGGATAAATTTTCTTTGTATTGTGGGTATGGGATATTTTGGCCCAGTAACAGGAAATTGGGGAAGACACCCATTTGTCCTAAATGTAATGCATTTTTAGAGTACAAGGCCTCAAACCCACAAGTTTGTCTTCCATCCTGGTCTTAAGTGTGATGACAATAAATGCCTATATTTCTAACTACTTTTTTACATTGTAAAAGTCTTTGTGTTGTGTTGATAACTCTCAAGAAAATCTGAAAAAACATTTAATATTGCTGCCAGTGATTTTCAGAGAGTGAGCAATTATCAAACTTGCTAAAGTTCATCATTACATCCACAACATCAAAAGAAATAAGAATACAAGAATGTTTCCATTACTACTTAGAATGTCAAAGGTTTGAAGGAGGAATTACTAATTTGTGAAGGAGAAAATGAAGTGATCTTGCAAGTGATATGTTTCCCAAAGGAGCTGCATGCTAAGTAGTACCATGCTCTGTTTGCAGTGCAATATCCTTGTGTAAATGCCATTTGAATATGAGTGGAAAGAGACATGGGTGCCACTCCTTACACAATCCTTACAGGCTTGGACGGTTTGTAGAAAATTTTAAAATAATGAAATGCTTATTTATGTCATAGTAAATGTCTTATACCAGACCAGAGTCAAATACCAGAGACCTAAAAGAAAGAGAAATTTTAGAATACTATTTCTGTTAGTAAATTATCCAAACATTTATGAGCCAAAGTTGGAACTTAGAAAATTGTGTCTGGCCTTGTTGGTTAAAAATTTAGAGGAATAGCATTGTCTGTCATTGGATGAGTAGTTTGCCTCAAATTCAGGACATTTTTTCTCAGTTACATCCATTTTGCATTGTCATTATTGTTATTAATAGTAGTATTAAGTTTTGAGTGAGGTCTCACTGTGTTGTCCAGGTGAGGGTTTGACTTGTGACCTTGATTCAGCCCGTGAGAGTGGTATGATTTCAGATGGGGATCACCAAGCTCAGCTCTGGTGGGAATTTATAATTCTACTTGCCAAGATCTCGATGCTTGGTTAAATGAGACATCATCAACTATTTATTTGTTTTTATGTCCAGAATCTTGTGATATTTGCCAAGTAAGAATGTGTGATAGACAGTGTGAAAGGAATTCTTCAAGCTGTAGACAAGTGTCTGTAAATTTTACTTTACTTGTACAACTTTTTTTTGAAAAAACATGTATTTTTCACTGATTCTGGAACTGGAACTTTAAAATTATCACAATTTTTTGAATTGTAGAGATGACTCTTTACTACAAGCCTCTCTGATACAGTCATCTTCATTTATGTTAATAGAATAAACCAGTGTGCCATCGCTTGATACCGCTGAATAATGACTCATGATGAAATGCAACACCACAAGCTTAACCTGAAATGTGCTTTCCTACACTATACTAAGATGGATCTCAATTTTTCTGACCTGTGGTTTCTCTGGATATTAAGAGTGCTGAACTTTGGCCCTTTTTGTTCCTTCTGCAGAATTGTGTGGTGCTTAGCAAACAGCACACTTGAATGCAGAAGAGATATTGAGAAAAGGAATAGGTCAGTCTTCAAGTGACAGTGGATGGGTTTGCTCTTGGTTCAGAATTCAGCCTATGGTAATTAAGGCAATTAAGATAATTAAGGTAATTAACCCTGGAAGGATGTACAAGTAGGCTGTGAGGAAGTCCTAGCTTTAAATTTCTTGGCTTCTTATGTTTTGCTTATGCACCACCTAGGAGTGAAGCCTCCAGGGCTGTGTGGTCAGAGTGAGAGATGTGTAAGCTCAATATGTTTAACCCTTGGGGTGCATATTATCTTTTGAACTGCAGTGAAGCAGGCTTTTCCCCGGTCCTGCCTTCCTATTGCTTCTTTTCCAGCAAGTTGTGTATAAAGAATAGAAGTTACTTCAAAGATTTAGAAACTTTTCATCATGATTTAACCACAAGGATTTGATATTCTTGGTAGGAAATTAGTGTGGTACATATGAAGAAGCAAAAAAAGAAATGCAGGCAAAATATTTGCTTTATACTTAACAGAAAATATGAATAAAGATCCATAGCATCATGATGCAGGTAAGCACATCAGTTATGTTTCCTTTCACTGCATCTCTGATTTCCTTTAACTACACCTAATGTGGCCACAGGATGGATTTTTGGGATACACCTTGTAGCTTCACCATCACATTACTAAGCATTGTGTTACTTGCTTAAAAGTCTTCAGAAAGCCAGGTGTGGTGGTGCACACCTGTAATCCCATCACTCGGGAGGCTGAGGCAGGGGGATCATTGTGAGTTCGAGACCATCCTGGGCTACACAGTGAGTTCCAAGTCAGTCTCAGATACATAGTGAGACCCTGTCTCAACCCCCCAAAAGTCTTCAGAAATTTGAATGAATTAATAATTGAGGATAAAATAGTAGTATACTGCTGAAAAGAATATCTTTGGTTTCTCTCTCAGAGCCTATTTTGCAGAAGATCATAGGGCAGTTTGTATTTCAGCCACGTCACTTTTCACACTTTGTAGTGGGATATTTGAATGTCAAGTTGAGTTCTTTTTTAAAATTAATAATATATATTTTGTTTTCAATTTCTTTGAAATTCCTGGAAATAATATGAAGATTCAATTCTGTACATTATGAAATAATTAATAATGTAATCTTTAATTCCATGTCATATTTTTGACATGCCATTTCAAATTTGTGATCTAATCTGTTTTTTAAATTTTTTCTAAGCAACTTTCTGCTATTTGTTTCTAATCTAACCATCTTATTCAAATATGTTTTCAGTGCTTTCTTGACAGTATTTTTCTTTCTTTGGATCAAGGTCTTTACTGTTGCTCTGTTGATTTGTCTTGGTGAGTACTTCTTGTGATTTTTGAGAAGACTTTCTTCTCATTTGTTAGAGGAGATAGATGAACCATTAACTATTATTCAATAAGTATATTTGGTGCTACTCATTGTAAGTTTATGTATTAATTTATTTGGTACTGGGTGTCAAACTCAGGTCCTTGTGCTTGTGAGGCAGACAAAACTGAGCTAAATCCCCAACCCCATTAAAGTTTATTATTATGATTTTTGCCCTGTTGTTCTATTAATTATTGGTAGATATGTTTTTGTTTGTTTGTTTTGTTTTATTTTGGTACTGGAGATCAAACTCAGGTCCTTGTGCTTGCAAGGCAGGCGGCAGAACCACTGAGCTAAATCCCCAGCCCCTGGGTAGATATGTTTTTAATCTTCAGAAACATTCAAGAATCTCTGATTTCCCCTTCAATTTCAATTTTTTCCATGTCATTTGATGCTTTGTTTAGTAAAATATTAAGCCCAATTAATTTTTCTTGAAGAACTGCACTTTATATAATCATTTGTTCATGGTGATCTTTATTTTCTTTCATGTACAGATTAAATACTGTCACACTAGTAAAGATTCAGTTTGTTTTATTGCATCAGTGCTAGGCTCATTTATCTTTTTTTTCAGCTTTAATTGAGTTTATTGGTACATTTTAGGGATACAGCACAGTTACATTCATTGTTGGAATCTTGTACCTCTACATGACAAGTCTTGGTTCTCGTTTTTTCCCCTTGTCCCTGCCCTCCCTTCACCCCCTCCTCCCCTCATCTACAACCACTTTATTTCCATCTTTTCATTATCTCATATTTTTTCTTTTCCCTTTTTACCCTTTCCCTGCCCGTCCCACCTTCCCTACACCTTTAGCTCCTTTCTTCCCATTTCTCAATGTCAGTAATCTTATTAGGATCTTCTGTATTATTGCAGATTCTTCACACCAGAGAAACTATTCGGTATTTACACATGTGTGCCTTATTTATTTCACTTAGGAGTATATCTTCAATATGTATCCATTTTCCTATGAATGAATCTATTTTCTCATTCTTTATGGCTGAGTAATATTCCATTTTATAGAAAAACCACATCTCCTTTATCCAGTTTCCAACTGATGGGCAAATAGGCTGTTTCCAAGTTTTAGCTATTACAAACTGTTCTGCTATAAACATGGGTGTGCATACTTCTCTGTGATATGATTCTTTTAGTTCTTTGGAAACATACCCAACAGAGGGATGGCTGGGTCAAATGGAACCTAGAGTCCAGGATCTTTGAGGTTCATTTATCTTTTTAATAACATTTTATTTAATCTACATTTGCTTTATCTTACATTTGCTACATTTTAGAATATTTCATATTTTCACTTATAAATGGAAATTTCATATATTTATAATTTAAAGCCTGGTGCTTTGAAACATTTATGTGGCAACTGAGTAGATAATTTCTAAATGGTATCACTTTTTGTAAGTATATTTGAAATTTTATAGAGCTTTTTTCTTTCTGTTTTCTATTGCTTTATTTGTTCTGTTTCTACTACTGTATAATCTTTTTGGTTTTTTTCTTCCTCTTTGTTTCCACTGTTGATTTTACATGGTTCTATTTTCTGTTGTCTTTTAAATTCGGTAAGATTGTGTCCCAGTTTTGTCTAATTTTCCAGTGATGGCCATATCTATCTATTTTTTTTTCCTCATTTAGTTTATTGGTACATTTTAGGTATACAGTACAGTTACATTCATTATTGGGATATTGTAACTTCACATGACAGGACTTCCTTCTCATTTTTTCCCTTTGTCCCTACCCTCCCTACACCCCTCCTCCGTCCCCCTTTACAAACACTTCATTTCCATTTTTTCATTTTCTCATATTTTTTTCTTTTCCTTTATTACCTTTCCCTTAACCTTCCCACTTTCCCTACACCTTTAGCCCCTTTCTTCCTATTTCACATTGTCCATTATGTCATTAGGATCTTATGTAGTATTACAGTTTATTTACACCAGAGAAACTATTCAGTATTTACACATGGGTGACTTCTTTATTTCACTTAGGAGTATATCCTCAATATGTATCCATTTTCCTATGAATGAGCCATATCTACTTTAAACTAAACCCACTTTGAAGGTCCTATTTTTTCAGAGACAGTCTTGTCCCTTAGCATATTCACAAGTACTTCTTGTACTATTGTTGTATCTTATAAGGTTAAATTTCACTAACCCCAGATTTGTAAATTGATATAAATAAAGGATGACTGAGACAGATTTGAGAAAAAAATCAGTTTATTAGAAAAGAAGAGAGATACAAGGAGATAGACAGCTACCTTGTTGGAGTAAGTTTTAGAGCCCAGAACCCACACTCTGGGTCTTCCTTCTTAGCCCCTTTTCTTACCCAATGGTTCCTTTAGAAATGGATCACAGTCCAAAGTATTCCAGGACCTTCCTACCTCAAACAAAGAATTGGAGGAGACAAGCCAATATCAGTGCCAGAAAATTTATTTGAAAAGCAGGGCATGAATGGGTATGAAAAAAACAGCTCTTTAGAGTGAATTTGGGCCAAACAAAAGAGAAAGGAGAAAGGCAAAAGTAAGATGACTCGCTCTGTTGGTGAACACGCTGTGGACTACCTGGAAACTCAGGCACATGGCGGCTCTACATGAAGGCTGCTCTCCTTTCATGCCATCCACATCTGGAGTTCTGTGTATGGGATCCTTGCATTGCCCTGAGATCTTGTAATGGACAGGCCCTGCTCACTTCCCAGACAGCTTTCCCACACCTGATCTCCTGTAACACTTTTATTATATGGCAAGAAGACAGCTGTTATGACTTGATTGGCTAGTTTGGGCTTCAAGACTCCAGATGTGGCCACTGACCCTCCCTATTGCCCATATGCAGATTCCTTAATAAGCTCCTTTGGGCCTTCTCTGTTCTGTCAAGATGAGCTTCACATGCAAGCCTGACTTAGCAATTAGTAAAGGGATATGTGCACATTTTAGTGCAGTAACATGGTGAGAGAACAGTGAAGTGCTTATGTGTATATGCATGTGTGCGTGTGCATATCCCAGGATGAGTATGTATACACAGTGGCTAGTGGCAAAATTTTAGCCCCCATGTTTGATCAGTGAGATATTGTGTGTCTAAAGTTTTTGGTGCTGTTTAGGTTAGGTGTCAAAAACCTAGCTGGTTGAAAGTGTCCAGGAACAAGTCTGTATGGCCCTGCTGCCTACATTCTTTCCAGCTGCCCACAACAAACAGAGAAGTTTGGGCAGCTATGATTTAGACACCCTGAAATCTGGGTGATTATTATGCAGGCTGAAGAACACCTCTAGTCCAAGCACTGAAAAGTGGATGCCCCTTATAATAACCTTCTCATTGAAATGTTGCATGCAAAAAGAGCTTAAATTACTACCCCTTCCAGTGCTGCTTTCAGAACAAAAAGAGGTTGGGATGAGGAAGAGGAAGAAGAATAGGAAGAGAAAAAAATATTCTGAACTGCTCCAAGCACCTAATTAAAAACTTGGTTTAAAAAGCATAAGAGTCACATATTAATGGCAATTAAATGATGGATCATGGTATTTGTATGCAGACAGTAAATCAAAGGCTTCACATCCCCAAAGGATTCATAGGAAAGACATTGTATGGGGTGGGATGAACTCATGGATAGATTCCAGCACTGTCAATAAAAGTGGGGAGAACACTTCTTGTATGTTTAAGCCTATATCTGCTGTGAAGGAACTTAAGAACTAACCTGGACTATTAATTAGGCTTGTTCAATGAAGCTTTGAGATTACAAAATTCCTCTCTAGTGGAATTGAACTGAAGCAATTCTCAAGAATGGGTCAGCTGTTCTGATTTCAGCTCCTCCCTCTTCCTTCAGAGGCCACAGTGACTTCTGCCCGTGATCATGGACTCTGTGGTAAGGACCTGTGATCAAACATGCCCAGTAGTAGCTCTGCTAAATCATGAATTCTGCATGTCTATATTTAGAGCTGCAAACACCTAATAAGAGTAGTGTGTAAACACCTCAGCTTGCCATTTAAAATATGTTCTAGTATATTTTCTCACATGTTCATGATTGAAAAAGAAGCAGGCAGTATTTTTCTTATGTCATACATGAGTATTAATTAATGTTAAGGGATATGACCATCATTTTACAGAAAAATGCTTCATAACTTGAGGGAGTTAAATCTTATGTCTGTTACTATTGCTGAAATTTGGCTTTGGCATTCTTGAATTTCATAAGAATTTCTGGCCAGAAGGTTTTTTTACTAGAATACTCTGCCATTTTAATCATCAAAGTTTGTATTCATTTAAAAATCAAATAGGAAGCATTTTTGGCAAGGATATCGAACAGTCACAGTTCTAAGTAGCTGCACATAAAAACAAGCATGGTATATGCTATGCAAAAATGAAAAAAAAAGGATGAGCTCATAAACTAACTCATGGTTTTTTCTAGTGGCAAATGAGTTGTATCTCCTTAACTTGGGACAGAAACAGTGATTATTTACATGTATCCTCAAAAGATATATAAGTAATTCACATCTTTCCCCAAGGGGAAAGGAAAAGAGTAATACTGACCTTTCTAAGTGATAGACCAAAGTCTGCTGTGGAATAAATATTGGAAGACAAGACTTGCAAGCAAACTTTCCCAGGAACACTGCCAGTGTTATCAAAATTCAGTGCCACAGATCTGAAGCCGCCTTGGACATAAGTGTATGTAATATTCAGAGTGTGAAGTTCATTGCATGATGATGTTTTCTTACTGTATCAGTCAAGCGCATATTGTCATGTCAGTTCTTGTCAGGAGTTTCTCAACAAAATTGAATAAATATTGATATGCCCAGCCTGATTTTAAAAAAATAACCAGACATTTTGCCTGTGTTTAGGGAATGTTGATGGTGAAATCTGAATCATTTAGAGCTATTTCTTCACAGTTTTTTTTCTTTTGTTGAATAAATTAGCTTTATTAAATTGACATAGATTTAGTGACTGTGGAGAGTATGAGAAACACTATGAGTTTTTCCAGTTGATCTTGTGTTTAGCAGCATGTTATTTTTCTAAAATATTACATCTTCATCCTTGAATTATTTAAGGATAGTAATTTTGTCTCTTTCACCGCAATGCTCATATCATTAATTTCATCTGGGGATGTCTTTAAATTTTCTAATATCCTTTTCAGTCTTATTTTTCAGAGTGCTATAGTTTTAGAGTAGAGGTCTTTGATTTCTTTTGTTAGGTTGATTCCTATGTATTTCAATTTTTTGGATGTTATTGTGAAAGGAATTGATTGCCCCATTTCTCTCTCAGTGAGTCTGTTTGTCCTGTACAGGAAAGCCATTGATTTTTGTGTGTTGAATATCCAGCTACTTTAGTGGATTTGGTTATTAATTCTAGAAGACTTTTGGTGGAGTTCTTGGGGTCCTCTATACAGAGTATTATGTCATCTGCAAATAATGACAGTTTGACTTCATTTCCTGTCTATTCATTTTATTTCTTTCTCTTGTCTAATCACTGTGGCTAACGTTTGGAAAACTATTTTGAACAGGAGTAGTGATAGTGGACATCCTTGTCTTGTTTCAGATTTTAGTGTGAAGGATTTCAGTGTTTGACCATTTAGTATGCTATTGGCTGTTGTTTTTTTCATAGATGGCTTTTAGCCAGTTGAGTTAGAGACCATCTATTCCAATGTTCTGCAGGGTTTTTATCATGAATGTATGTTGGATTTTGTTGAATGCTTTTTCTGCATCTATTGATTGGTACTTTATTTATTTATTTATTTATTTATTTGCCAGCATATGCCATGATGTTATATACAAGTAAAGACAATCATAAGTTCCATCTAAATCTGTACTTAGTAGTATTTGGTCTTCTGTTTTGTCTATATCCACTGACAGGATTTTATGACTTTTTGTTGTCTTGATTTTATTGTAGTGGATTATGTTAATTATTTTAAAATGCCTTTGATACTTTTAATAATTCTCTATTGTCAATAATCTACATAAAGAGCAATGAAATTTCATATTGTTTAGTGATTTCCAGTTTTATTTTGCTCTTTTTCTAAATTTCTGATATTGTGACCTTTCTTCTTTTTACTTATACAATCCTTAATATTTCATTAAGCCTTGCATATGAAACATATGTCTTTCAAAATGATTTAATGTAACTCTTAGGAGTGTTTTAAATATGTTTCTACTGTTGGTGGTGTCAGATTTCATTTCAATAGGTCTGAGAGCCTTCTTTGCACAATTTTCATTACTTGGAACACTTTAAATTTTTCCTGGTCTTCTTTTTTTTTACTTTTATTGCTGTATGTCTTACTGTACATCATTGATTATATATATTGTAGAGAGTTGGTACATATCCCAACATACTTTAATTACATTGCCCCTAGAAATTAAGTTTTCTATTGTTGCTCTGAACATGCTATATTTGGCAAGTATTTCTTGTGGTTTTGAGAAGAGCTTTGTACTGGGTAGTTATTAAAGCATTATGCAGTATCCATTCAGTCCCCGTAAAACATAATGTTAATTTTAACTGTTCTCTTGCAGATGTTTCTTCTTTCTTCAGCTATCAATTACTGATGGAGTTGTTTTGATGTCTTCAGGCATAGTTCTGTATCAGGGACTGTTTTTAGGGAACTACCTTTATATCATTATCTGAGCACTGTATTCATTATTTTGAGGTACAATTGAATAATGTCAAGTTAAAATAGCTTCTGCAGGTTTTGTTGAATTGTTGATAGACTAGTGTGTCTTTTTGCATAGCTTTCTGTGTATTTTATCCTCATCAGTGTCAATATAACAAGCACTTCTGTCCAGATGGGCACAGCATTGGGCCCGTAACCCAGATGTATAGACATTGATCAGCTGTGATATCTATTCTCTCTTTCTCTGATAGTCTCACTTGTCCTCCTGGTGGGCAGTGCAGAGTTTGACCACTGCTTGCTGGGGGTGTGGGGCTCTCCTATTTGCTCCTGTGCTGCTTTGCTCATTGCTGCCCAGGGGTGAAGGGTGTCTTATCTTTTCATATATGAATGCAGACAGATATAAATTAATGTGTATTTTCTTAATGGTAATTTAGAGTTTAAATATTTTGCAATAAATTTTATTTTCAAAATTATTGAGGAGACAACACTAATAACAGTGTAAATATCCTGAGAATATTCATAAAGTTTCTTCAGTGGACCTTGGGCAATGGACAGCAACATCTAGGTGATTGTTACCCTAGCTGGATTAAGCCTCTCTCTCTTGCCCTTTGGATGATCTCTCTCTCTCTCTCTCTCTCTCTCTCTCTCTCTCTCTGTCTCTCAACTTTTCCTATCTCTGAACCACATACTTTTAGTTTCCTCCCTTGGAATTTTCACTATTATAGAAATTGCAAAAAGAACTATTTTCAGAGGGTTCTTTTCCTCTTGCTATTTTTCACACATGCTGATATGTAATCAAGAGCCAAGTGCTTTCTCATCTATTTCATTGGTTATGTGATTTGGGGTATTTCAAGGTTACTTGAAAAGAATCACATCTGTTTCCAGAAAAACTAGCGCAGTATATTCTGTGGACATTGGAAAGAACTTACTGGTCTGTATGTTTTGGCAATCACTAAAGTAAAGGAAATGACAACTTATTCTCCATTGTTACATAAGTCTACATCCTTATTGTGTTCTTCCACATTTCCATTTTTTTAAGTCATGTTATCAAAAAAAGTTAGATTCTTGTTATTTATTCAGTGTTGTGTTTTTTTTTCCATTAAGTTTATTAGTGCATTGAAAGCAAACAATAACAGTTACATTTATCATTGGGATCTTGTACCTTTACATGCTGTATCTTGTTTCTTGTTTTTTCCCCATACCCCTGTCCTCCCTTAACCCTCTTCACCCTTCCTTATTTACAAAAACTTGTTTCCATTTTGTCTTTTCCCTTATTTCCTTTCCCCTCCCCTTCTCACTTTCCCTTCAGCCATTTTCACATTCCCAATTATACCATTTGAACCTTATTTACACTTGTAGTTTTTCACACCAGAGAAATTATTCAGAATTAACTCAAGTGTGTCCTATTTATTTCACCTAAAAGTGTAGCCTCAATTTGTATACATTTCGTTATATATGTCTCTAATTTCTCAGTCTTTATGGCTGAGTAGTATTCCATTTTATAGAAAAGTCACATCTTCTTTATCCAGTCTGCAGTTGATGGGCTTTTGGGTTGTTTCCAAGTTTTAGCTATTACAAACTGTGTCACTATAAACATGGGTACACATATATCACTGTGGTATGATTCTTTTAATTCTTCTGGAAAAATACCCAGCAGAGGAATAGCTGGGTCAAATGGAACCTCTAATCCTAGTTCTCTGACGCATCTCCAAACTGATTTCCACAGTGGAATGTTTTCTCTTGAGTTAATTATACTGTAATCATTTTTTTAGGTTTGTGTTCATTGATCTTTACAAATCTTTATTCTGCGTACATACCCAATATTTTCTTGTCTTGTTTTTATGCCATGGTTTTCATGTATTTCATCTTCTCCTTGTACTTCTTTCTGATAGTTACTTGATTTTCTTCTGAGGAAAACTTATTTTTCACATTTAAAAAGTTATTTCACTATGAATTCTCAAGGCATTCAAGGTTACCTTTCCCATTTTAATATGTAATTTAATTATTGCATGTAGATTATACAACCCAGGTTTCCATATATATACACCTGCTTCTCCATGAATATAAATGAAACATATTGTGATTTCTTCCAGAGTTGTATAACACGAGCTCTGTCAAGAATCAATATCCCACATACATGTGGGCCCGCTGTAGTCTATCTTCTGTTCCTGAGATCCATTTGTCATTTTCTCTGCTAATAGCACAGTCTCATGAAAGGTGGGATTGGAATGTCTTTCATGTACATTATGGAAGCTTCTCATTTCATGCATAGATGGTATTGAATGGCAGTTTTCCTTTTTTGCAGGATATTTGAGGCAGGATCTCACTTTGTATTTTGGACTGGTCTTGATCTTACTATGCAGCTGAGGCTGGCCTCAAACACAGGGCAATCTTCCTGTTTCAGCCTCCCATGTGCTGGGATTACAAGCATATACCACTACATGTGGTTGAAATTTCCTGTTTCTAAAACAGTTGTATTTATCTTGGTTTTTTGAAACAGGGTCTCACTATGTCATTCAGGGTGGCTTTTAATTCACTGTGTAATCCAGGCTGGCCTTTGCAATCCTCCTGCCACAGCCTCCCGAGTGCTGGTATTACAGATGTGCACCATCATACCTGGCTCTGAAACTTTCCTTCTGTGCCTGATTACTCTGTGATACACTGGTTTTCAGTGTAATATAATTTAATTTATTCAGCTTCCCTTCATACTCCCCTAGAATTTCTTATATCTGAGAGCAAGGTGACCTTGAGCTATAGATAAGATAATTCACCAGCCTTTCCTTGCTTTCCTTATTTTCATAGACTTGTTTCTATAAAACTTTTTCTATTAACATTTTAATTATTCATATACCATATTTGATGTTCACTTATTTTTTTTTTCTGTGAAACCAAATTCAAGTTTTAAAATGCCAGCTGGGGATGCAGCTCAGCAGTGCTGCACCTGCCTGGCAAATGCAAGAAAGATCTTGAGTTTGATTCCTGGTATTGAAAAAAAAAATTATCTCAAAATGCTGCTTGCACATAGTTAAAGAAAGAAGGACTCAATGCCATAAATGAAGAGATATAACCTATGGTCTGTCAAAGCCATTCATTAGATTTTCATCTGCCCTAGTGGGGGGTGATCTTGTATGCTCCCTCTATGAGCTCTGCTTTAGAGACAGTGCACAGATACCTTCCAGTGATCCAGCAAAAGAACCAATGCTCCTGTTCTGCTGTTGCTTTAGCAATGAGTGGCAACTTAGAATCAGAATTGCTGTCTGAAAAAATGTATTTATTCATTGAATTGATGAGCAAGACATGGAATTAATATTTGAAGGATTCAGCCTCCATTCAGCTTTTTGCTTTCTTTTGCTCTATTGATACAAGGTCTAACTATCTAGATCAGGCTGGCGTTGAACTCACGGTGGAGCCCATGCTACTCGTGAACTCATGCCTCCTGAGTGCTGAGATTGTGGACCTGCATCACTACACCTGTCTCACATTTTAACTTTTTGAGAGGAGTCGAGATCTCAGGTTGTGAGTCTCAACCTTAATATGTGTTATCATTTAGGAGGCAGTGAGTTTTGAGGATGTGGCTGTGCACTTCACCATGGAGGAGTGGGCTTCATTGAATCCATCCCAAAAGAAGCTCTACAGAGATGTGACAGCGGAAACCCTTAGGAACCTGGCTGCTGTAGGTAAGGATGACATCACTTTCTCATCTGTACAATCAGAGAATACTGTTTGTTTCTCATCAGTGCTGTTTCATTACAAAGAATATGAAAACATTTTGAAGAACATCTGAGGCCTGGTTATATTATACCATGTATCTGATTGGACTCTATTACTTTTCATCTACTAATATATTGTCTCCTTATATTTCTGTGACTACAATTCAGGAAACACCTTGGATAACCAGGAAGTTGAAGAAGAATACAAAAATTACTGGAGAAACCTAAGGTAATTTACACTCACAAGAAAAATGAATGTTCCACAGAAGTCAGGGTGTGAGCAGAAACAGGACAATCCAGGAAATGAGGCCAAGTTCAATTAATGTCACAGATACTCTCCAAGGGTGTGTACAGCTTCAGTATGCATAATCTGACAATCAAATTATGAAAGTGCATGTAGATGCACTTAGGTATTGTATATAGGTGTATATGCTTATTCAGAAGTTTGAGTTTTGACAGGAAGCCCTCATTAGGATATCTATTTTGGTATCCAGGTGAATAGAAGGCATTCATTGTCTAAAACTTGCTCACCTGGGAGCAGTATTCAAAGTAGAAATGAATACTAATGTTGTAATAGGTATTTTCAAGCCATTCTCTAGAGAAGTGAGTCCATTCATGATTTAAAATTCTTAGATGGCACCCTCCAACAGTACTAGTGGAATATTAAGTACGGCCACTAGGATGATCAGTACACAGATGTCTCAAAAAAGTGTAATCAGGCGTATTTCTAATGGGTATATTCTCAGAAGGGTTAATGTTATACAGATACATGTGTACCCATACTCAAAGCAGCTCAATTTATAACAGCTAAGCCCTGTAATAAGCTTACATATCCATCACTGAATGCACAGATAGAGAAAACTGTTGACAGGCTCAGTGTGATTTGCATTCTTACAAACCCAGCACTCTGGGAAGCAGATTCTGCAGGATGGTAAGTTGAAGCTCAGAAAGAGCAACTTCATTATCTATGAGACTCTCTCAAAATACCAACTAAAAGTACTGGAAATTTTGTGCTAATACCTGTGTTTAATTTCCAACACCAAAAAGATAAAGGAAATGTGCTTTATAATCAGTCAAAAAGATCAATATCATGTCATTTGTCAAAAGAAATAAGTGGGTCTTCATCACATAATGTTAACTGAAATATTCAGCCATAAAATATGAAATGTCACATGATTTTTCTTATATGAAAGACCAAAAAATGTGAATTAAGCATATAATAGAGGAGAGGAGATAGAAAAAGGAAAAGCTGGGTTTTTGGAGATGGGAAAGACAAACAGGGTAAGGAGGGAAGGGGAAGAGGAATGGGGGAAAGGTATGAAAATGATCAGTATGTGTTACATATATTTAAAAATTACCCTAAATGAAACTAAATATTCTGTATTGCAGAATGTACCAACTTCAAAATTCCCAAATGAATACCACCCTTTTGGGAATGGCTGTTTTGAAGGTATCCTCTAAGGCAGTCAGTGAATTCATTTCCAAAATTTCTTAGCAGGCATCAAAGCAAAACTTGCTCTGGTAAATCAATAATACAGAGACCCACTTCACTGTTACTTTTTTCTTTACAGAAACAAAGAGGTAGTGGAATACTATCATTGTAAATCTTGGAATCAACATGAAGAAGTATTCCTTTGTAATCCACGTACTAATTTGGATGTTAAACAAGCTGACTTAACACCAGCTGAAAGCCTTGCTTGTAGGCAGGCTCTGATTGGGCCTTTGTCACTAACAGTGCCTATCATTGCTCACACTGCACTGAAGCCACATAAACACTTGGGATCTGAAGAGAAGGTATATAAAGGTAATCAACATACAAGACACTCCAGTGATTTACAGTCCCTTCAAAAGCATGCAAGATCACAGGATGGAGAGAAACCCTGTGAATGTGATCAGTGTGGGAAATCCTACTCTGATCTTAGTGAAAGAACTCAAGTGAAAGATAAAGGTTCTGTATGTAAGAAAAATTTGAAATCCTCCAGCACAGACAGTGATGTTCAGATCCATGAAAGAAATCACAGTGGGGAAAAACTCTATGTATGTGAGCACTGTGGGAAAGCTTTCAGTACGTGTAGTGCTTGTCAAAGACATGAAAGAATTCACACTGGGGAGAAACCCTATGTATGTAAGCACTGTGGGAAAGCTTTCAGCACACATGATAGTTGCAAAGTACATGAAAGAGTTCACACTGGGGAGAAACCCTATGTATGTAATCAATGTGGGAAAGCTTTCAGGAGACAGGGCGATTGTAAAGTACATGAAAGGCTTCACACTGGCGAGAAACCCTATGTATGTAAGCAATGTGGGAAAGCTTTCAGCAGACATGTTTATTGCCAAAGCCATGAAAGAATTCACACTGGGGAGAAACCCTATGTATGTAAGCACTGTGGGAAAGCTTTCAGGACACAGAGTGATTGTAAAGTACACGAAAGGCTTCACACTGGGGAGAAACCCTATCTATGTAAGCACTGTGGGGTAGCTTTCAGGACACAGAATATTTTTAAAGTACATGAAAGGACTCACACTGGGGAGAAACCCTATGTATGTGAGCACTGTGGGAAAGCTTTCAGCACTCGTAGGAAATGTCAAATCCATGAAAGAATTCACACTGCAGAGAAACCCTGTGTATGTGAGCACTGTGGGAAAGCTTTCAGAACATGGAGGAATTGTAAAAGCCATGAAAGAATTCACACTGGGGAGAAACCATATGTATGTGAGCACTGTGGGAAAGCTTTCAGGACACGGAGTTATTGTAAAATACATGAAAGAATTCACACTGGGGAGAAACCCTATGTGTGTAAACAATGTGGGAAAGCTTTCAGGAGTCAGAGTTATTCTAAAGTACATGAAAGGCTTCACACTGGGGAGAAACCCTATGTATGTAAGCATTGTGGGAAAGCTTTCAGGACAAAGAGTAATTGTAAAGTACATGAAAGGATTCATACTGGGGAAAAACCCTAAATATGTAAGCACTGTGGGAAAGCTTTCAGGACACAGAGTGAATGAAAAGTGCATGTAAAGTGCATGAAAGAATTCACACTGGGGAGAGACTGTACGTATGTAAGCAATGTGGGAAAGCTTTCAGGACACAGTATTTATAAAGTACATGAAAGGACTCACACTGGGCAGAAATCCTACATATGTAGGCAATGTGGGAAAGCTTTCAGCATATGCAATAGTTTCCAAATGCATGAAGGCTTCACAATGGAGAGAAACTGTATGTATATAAGCAATGTGGGAAAACTGAGCACACATAGTGCTTGTCAAAGACATAATAAACTTTACACTGGGGAAAAGTCACAGTGGGGTAAACTGTATAGAAGCTCTGTAGGAAAGCTTTCAGCACACATTGATATTGTAAAATGAATGAAAGTTCACACCGGAGAGAAATCCTATATGTAAGCAAGGCAGAAAAGTTTTCAGCACACATGAAAGATGAAAAAACTCACTGAAGAAACTAAAGGAAAGCTTTCAGCAGGTGTAGTACATGTAAAATATGTGAAAGAGCTCACTGGATATTAATCCTGTGCATGTAAGCAGTGTGTAAAGACAGCACAGATGATTGTCAAGTATATGAAAACTCATGAGTTAGAAATCATGCGCATGAGTAATGTGGGAAAGATGTCAGTCCATACATATTTTTAAATGCATGAAAGCCTCACTGGGGGGAAACCTTTTGTATGTAAGCCAATTTTGAAGATCCTGTGAAAATTTGTCATGTAATGGAGACCTGTTGAAATAATTTATATATTAAGTTTGGTGTCAGCATTTCACACATTTTTTGGAAAAAACAAATCCCAGGTGGAGATGTCCAAATGTACAATCATTGTGTGGTTTTCTGTAAATCATGTATATGTATCTAGATTATGTATAAGGTTTAATGTAAAAATACTGAGTTGACATAATTTTGTATTTGAGTTTGTTTAATCTGTAGTGTCTCAGCATGGTGAATTGAAATATTCTTTTTAGGTACAAAATCCCAATGATGAATGTAACTGTACTGTATACCTAAAATGCACCAATAAACTCAATTAGAGAAAAAAAGAAACTTTTCATTTTCAAGTATGGTTAGTGTCTATGTAGTTATTTTATCTGTAAAATTGGAAGGGATAGGGTACTAAAAACTTAATTTTTTAAATTGGTTTTGTTAACTGCTGGGATTTTGTTGCATCTGTTTTACATTTCTGGTGCATATACTGCATTTTTGTGCAACAAGATGTTTTTTTATTTGATGCCAAAGATTATATTAAAATATATTTTCAGAGACTTGTGAGCATGTGTTTTACAAAGTTAAGTTGTTTTCTCACAACTTGTAGATTAGCAAATGTTACATTTTTTATGTCATGAGAAGATACCTGCTTATTCCAACATCATTATGTTATATCATGTACCTAATTTTGCTTACTTTCATACTGAAGCCAATATTCTCATTTACATAAATATTTTACCATCAAAATTTTTTCATCTTTATATTTCAATGACTTTTAGTTTAGGGTTAATCCTTCCACCACATGTACCAAAATAAATGATACTGCTGTGAGTTTCTGATTGCCACAGGGCAGCAGGACCATGACTTGTCTCCAGGATGATATCACTAATTACAGTAATGTCTCCAGAAAAATGTAAATGGTGGTCTGATTAATCAGTAGCAACACTTTCAAAGGAATTTTTGTCAGCTGTGGAGCTGTTTGGGGAGAGTGGTCGCTATTGAATATTCCAGATAACTGTATTCTGTTCCCTGAAACTGTGGTGCCATTCTGTCTTTGGTAATCATTGTTTTTACCTACCAAGCTGAAGTAAAGACATGAAGGAAGTCTTTACTCATGTGAGGTATCAGTCGGTAAAAAGTGAATTAACTAACTTACTGTAATTCATATTTGTGTTCTGTTTTATCCAGTTTTGAGATAAATTTATACAGTGCATCTCTCAGTGCTCCTAATGACCACTGTCTGATGTTTGCAGTATGTGATGAGTACCTTCAAACACACACCAGGCCAAGATGTGTGCAAGAGTCCCAGTTGGGCTTGACCTGTACTTTTAGTATCTTTTTAACATATGTATGATTTGTAAAATGTTTTACACAGTATCCTCATGCACAGAAGCCAGTCAGTTTCTGGTGAGGTTACACTGTTACAAACTGCTGCCGACCGTAGGGCAGCAAACATGGGATTTCACGAGGAGATACAGGTTCTCTGAAAGGTGGGAGCAGGTTTGGCGATGACAGTCAGACAAAAGCACTCAACACCAAGGTGAAGTTTGCAAATGCTGCTGCAAAATTTATTTTTCAAAGAGCTTCTTTTATACAGATTTCTATTTCCTTATAGCAAGTCAGGGGCAATGAGCTGATCTCTCTAGGCATCTGTTTCCGCTTGCTGAGCTGGCGCCTGCCAAATACATCATTATAGAATACATTGTGAAAAGTTAGCAGGAGTTTAAGCTTTCTTTCCATCTTAGCTGATAATATGCCAGTGGCCATTTTTTCCCCCATGATTCATTGTTTCTCAGATGTTTGACAATATGTGGTAATTCTGATGAAGTATCAGTAACGTCTGTAACATTACATGCTATTTTCCTGAGAACTATTTCCTTAAAAGAAATATTCCCCTCCAATGCACCTTCTGTTCAGTTATTATTTGACTGAGAAGGCTGTGTCCAAACAGTGACATTCTTATCCTCCATATCTTTGGGTACATCTAATCCTTCTCCTTCTTGAAAACCACTAGGCATTTTCAAAAAACACAAACACACAGAGATCAATAGAAAATAAATCAAAATTGTAACAGAACCCATTGTCCCCAAGCTGCAGGCGAAGAAACCAGCGATTCCTTCTTTGGCTGACTTTTAATGTGGTGCATGCCAAGGACCTCCAGGAGGCTTGACCCCGAGGGGACGATACCTCAGATCCGGTTTCTGCCAGGTGGTCGGCATTGTCACGCAGATTCCACTGGAGTAGTTGTGGCTACAAACCTAGGGTATCATGGTAACATGAGTGAGCAATGCATTAAATACCCATAGTGCAGTGAGTATAGCTTGTCCTAGCCTTATTTATGCTTAGACACATAGATTATGGGTTGTGTAATATAACCTAAGGTTATGTCTTTTTATCTGAAATACCTGGTATCATTCATGGGATATACACTGCAGAGTACAGTGTCACTCTACCCTACTATGTGTGGTCATTTCTGCTTCTTGCCATCACCGTATGCAGTGTGTATTGCTACACAGCCAGTGATACAACATTGAAACTACTGAGCACATTTTCTTTCCCATTATTTTACTATGAAAAAAACCTTGCTGGCCCTGCTGACGCATGCTTATAACCCTAGAAACCTAAAAGGTAGAAGTAAGAGGGAAAAATAGTTGAGTCCAGCCTACCCAACAGTGACACCTTGTCTCAAGATAGATGTGAAAGTTCTGCAGATGTAGCCCAGTGCTTTGGTACTCCTAGGTTTACTCCCCAGTATCAAAATTTTACATTTTATACAATTACACATTAACGTTTGTCCTTTTCTCATGACCACTTAGTTTTCCCTGAGCATCAGTTGGGCAGCACAATTTTTTATGTACTGACTATCCTGACCTTGCTCGGGCATGTGTCATTTTAAGTAGTCAATTCTTGCGTTGAATAAATTTGATAAAATTGTCATCTTTATTTCCTCTTTATTCTCATAAAAATTAACTAAAGTATGCAATTTTTGGTCATCTTAAATTTAAACAATCGGGCTGGGATGTGGTTATTTTAGTGTTGAAATTTAAGCCAAATGTGAGTCCTTTAGTCCTAGCATCAGAAGAGGTTGAGACAGGATAGTCATGGTTGAAGCTAACTCTGGGGTACAACTTAACTAGATGCCTCAGCAAGAGATGAAAGATTTCTCTATATATCTGCATTTGAAGTTTAGGGAAAGAAAAAAATTTAAATAAACAGGATAAAGTTAAAAAAACTTGAAAATCATGAATTTGTTAGGAAATACTCTTTTCATGGAAATATTTTTTACAGCAGTCATATATAAGCCTGTGCCAGAGTAAAACATAAACAATGAAACATGAATGAAGCAGGCATTCCATGTTCTGTGGAGAGACAAAATTTGTTTTCTCAGTGATGTTACTGGTGACTGAGAAAATAAGGTAGGATGACCCAACAAACAAAAAGGATTATATAGTTTTAAAACTTCTGCACAGACATCAAAGTGGGGGGGGGAATGAAAAAAAAACACTAGGCAAAAAATTTTGCTTGATACTCCTCAGATAATATCTGAATAGATACAGGCAAGTGAAATGAATACACATTGCTTAGAATAAGTACCAATTGCCAGTAAATACCTGAAAAAATGTTGAGCTTATTTTTTTCCAATAGAGAAATGCATATTGGGACACCATCTCATTCCAAAAAGATCACATCGCCAAGTAGTCAAAAAAAAAATTAATGATGCTGCAGGGGAAAAGAACCATTTAACATCACTGGTGGAATGTAATATTTCCACCACTATGGAGGTCAGTATACAAAGTATTCAAAAAACTAAAAGTAGTGTTTCCATTCAGTGTAGTGTTTCCTTTGTGATTCTCTTCCCAAAAGAGTGAAGATACCATATTTCAGTGATTCATGCATATTCCTGTTTAGAGTAGCAACACTCACTTTGTCTTTTGGGCAGCAGCAGTGAGCCCTGATTTGTCAGCAGCCAGACACCAAGGGTCAGCATGTACCCTTCTGTGTACTTTATGTAATAAATTATATGACAAGGCCCTGAGTTTGATCTCTGGCACCAATATATAAATAAATAAAATGAGATTTTTTTATATATTTCATTATGAGATGGGCTCAATATTAGATTATACTTCCTAAATACTGGTCAATAGAAGCATGATAAGCATGTTAATATAGCAAGGGCATCAATATTATGTTCATTAGATGTAGTATATTAAATGCATATTCATTATATTTCAATTTTTTGGTTTGCTCAGATATTTCCACTTTGTACCTCAAGGAACATCTGTAACCACTTCAACTTTATTGAGGTGGTGAGGCACATAACACCAAGGTCATCACCTTCTCTCCTGGGTTCATTGCTGGTAGTCTGAGTGCTCAGTAAAGCATGTATACACATGTATATGAGTTTCTTTTTGTACTTTTCTCATGAAAGATTTTTTAAATGTCCTCATGTAATCAGAGGCTGAATACTCCTATAATGGGTGCCTAAGAGGTTCAACCTGGGAACCACTGACGGCTCAAAAGAAGCCAGAAGCTTAAGAACAAGATGAAACAGTAAAGGAACCACAGCCCACCTGGCAGGTGTTGAAGCACCACAAGGAAGCTGTGCACTGTAGTCTGATGTTCTGGGATGATGACAGTACCAAACATCACACCTGTTTAAGACAGTTCCAGTATGCAGAAGCTTCACTCCCACCTTTTTTTGTCACAATGCAGTCTCTTAGGTGACACCCATTTTCTTTACGACAGTTATTTTCTATTCAGATCAGTGGCCCATGTATCAATTATATTCTCTAGAAGGACACACTCAGGCACAGGTTTTATGGCATGTCTCCATCAAGCCACTCTGATGACACAATTAACAGTCCAAAATCAAAACATCTTAACAAAACTTTTAATATGTCTGTAGTGTATACTTGTTACACTTGTAAGAAAGTTGCACATGTATACAGCACATCTGAACTCTTTATTTTACCTTCCCATGACTTTTCTCCCCCTCTCAACATTTCTTCATTCTGTTTTCACTTGTAAAATATCTTTCATTTTCCAGACACTGATTTTTTTTCTTAAAAAAGTAGAAGTTAAATGATACCTCTGATAGTTAAGCCAATCATCTATAAATAGCAGCCTCCTGAATATACAAGTGTATAAGGCATTCATTGTCCTTCCTGTGTGTCTAAAGAAAATCCACAGAATTTGATTCCAGTAAAGAGAATCCCAAATGATGCATATGAGGCCACATTGGAACTCTGGAGACAGAGAGCCACAGTGTGCAGCACAAGCATGCGATGATCAAAACATGAGTTCAGTGGATAAAGAGCGAACATCAGATTCACTTTGGTGCAAAAACTTTGGTGCAGAGCTGCCTGGGCTTTGAGGCACAAGCTTTGCTCCTGTAAGTCCAGTAGGTGTGTCCAGGGGTGTGGCATCATAGTCCCACTTTATGTACATGTTAAGCCTGCCAGTTTAGCAGGGCCTAATATTAAAAGTTTTGAAAAATGGCAAGATATAAATCATGCATTTTCACTAGCATTATTAAATCTCATGCCACTAAGATCCATCATTTATCTCAATTTAATTCATCATGTAGGTATTGTATGATGTCATACCATGGCAAGAAGGGTGAATACAATAACGGACAACATTCAGAGAAAGCACTTTCACATGGCACTGACTACATCATGTTTTCTAATAACCATTTCAATATTGAGTAATATGAATCTAATATATCAATTAAAATTTCCATAGGTATATATAAATATGAAATGCTATATGCATTTATGTATGTTCATGTTTTATTACTCTCTATGGTTGGAAACACGTTGGGTATATGGAATCATATCCCCATCTGATAATGGTGCTCTACTCTATTTCTTATTTTAAAGAGGTACACAACTCCTATCTGTTTGGCTTGACACAACAGGAAAAAAAGACTAGAACAGAGTTGTCTGGAAAAGACATATCACTGATTTACTTGACAGATGATAAATAGCATGTACACCACCAAAACAACCACTCTTCCATGCCCATGTCTGAATCACAGACTCTTGAAGACATTTTATCTTTGCACCAGGGCAATACATTGGATTCACATGGGGTGTGGTTGAACCTCAATCTGAGTGATCTAATAAGGAGATGGATTTTGTTTGATGAATCATACTCCTTTGCTAGTCTGGCAATGGCTCAAGAACTTTAGCATTACTGACACACTGTTTTTTAACCATGTTTAATAAGCAGGAGTCAGAAATTGTAATTAGGATATCGAAGAATAGTGGTTCTGAAAACATGGTAGAAATTAGTAGCATTTGCCATTTATGTCTATTTTGATATGTTTATCCACACACAACAGCTGGAATGTAAGTGCATATATAGACTTTTTCTTTTTTGTTTATAAGAAGTTTAAAGTACTCATATTTTAATGATAACAGTGGCAAGTGAATACCCTAAATGAAGTTATCTCTTCTTTTATAACCACTGGGTCTTACCAGACCATATAGTTTTCCTTGCAATCATGGCAGATATTTCTCTCTTTAGTGACCCTCTTTTGAATGCATTGTAAAATGTCTGAATCCTGTCCTCTGGGGTTCAACAGCTCCCTGTTTGGGAGGTTGGGTGACTCACCAGAGTAGTAGGATCCTTTGGAGAGGCCTATCATGTCCTGGGTCCTGGCTGAACTTGGAGTGTAAGGGTCAAAATGTTAGCTGTTCTATTAGCCCAGTTTGGGGTGTTCTAAGCAATATATTTTAGAGAACTTTTATAGTTCAATAACAAATTCACTTATTTAATATGCCAAGAAGTTATCAATAATTAGCATTGCAAGTATATAGAAATCTTTTACACAGATTAAATTAGATTTTACTCTTACATTGAAATTGGTATTTTTAAAACAGGTGTGCATGGTATAACCTCACTGACAACAATATAGAATATCTTAGAAGTTTAAGAAATAGTGTTAGTTACCACAAATAAAATTATTACTCAATATACAAATGTATCTCAGATAATAAGAAAACACTAATTAAATACAATAGAAGTATTTTGTTTTAAATGGCAGGGCCAAATTTAAAGAAATGCTAAGAAATGTGATCATTTTGTATGTCTCATGTCTAGATATAATGTATATTATGTAAACGAGAACTCTTATTACTTACTTTGCATATAAAGTTAACATTAAAGCTTATACCCACAACCTCTTTTTTCCTCAGATGTGTATGTACCTTTAGTCCTAGATATGCAGTATGTAATAAACTAGATAATACTTGTACATTTAACCAGTTATAACTGATCATTAAAAGTATTCTACATCAAGCTGAGGTTTTAGCTCAGGGGCACCACATTTGTCTCTGAAGTGTAATGTCCCTGATACAAAAACAAAAACAAAACCATCAATGATTAAATAATCTTTAACACTTAACCATAATGTTAACTGAAATAAATCACATGCTCAAGTGTAAACATCACATGGTTTCTCATTTATGAGAAGCCCAAAATATAAGTAAAGTGCACAATAAAAGATAAATATTAGGAAATAATGAGACTGATCTTTGGGATACAGAAAGGAAACCAAGAGAAGAAGGGGGAAGGAGGGAGGGTGGGGAAAAAAGATACTAAAGGAATAAAGAGTTATGCACATGTAACAACTTCCCATAATGAATATAAACTTTATAAACTATAAACATGCTCAAAATTTTAAAATGTAAGTGTTAAAATTTAGTATTTTTTGTTATTAAGTACACATTTTATTTAGAGTTGTTTTCCTTTTGTCTTAGTCCATTTCTGTTGCTAATTTCACAGTACCACAGACTGGGTAACTCATAAAGAAGAGAGATTTGTTCAGACTTGTGGTTCTGGTGTGCAGTTGAAAAGCCCCTCGGCGATGGTGGCCCTGCTGACATAGTCTGAGTAGGCGCAGGACCTCACCTGGCGCCAGACTTAGCCAAGCCCTCCAGGTAGCCCCCGTGAGATGACCCATGGCCCACTCGCCACTCAGAAAGGCGGAGTGATGCTGGCCTGTACAGTGCCACTTCTTACATCTCATGATGGGGATGAAACGTCAGCACGCGTTTCAATGGGGATGAGCCATAGCCAACCAGATCACCCCTCGTGTCCCTTTCTGTCCTAGGACCCCATCACCTCATCTCCTTGGGCAGCTCTGCCCTGGGACAGTAGAGGAGAAGGTTACATTGGGACATGGTTTGTAACAGGATCTGCAGTCGTGGTTCCACACACAGAGCCAAGACTAAGAAGGTCAAGACTGCGAACAGTCTTGAGAACAATACAATAACATTCTGGGAACAGTCTGTTTTGAAAAGTATATGAATATCTAGAACCAGATGTTCATAAAATATATTTTCTAATGCTTTGCTAGAGATAATCTCTAAGGAACAAACTGTTTTTTCTTATGGAAGTATTATACATGCACCTAATACAGGTTGCTGAGAGTTGGCTGCTGTTTGCCTGTGAGAGCTTCAGCCCTCTACTCCACAAACTACATTTCTATTTTCTGGCTCTCCTCTGCATCCCCAACAACAGCACATGATGGCACCTCAGACTCCCCTTATCCTCAGTGCCATGATGGGAATCTGGTGTGCCCTTCAGGGGCTATGCACTGTCCCTCACCTGCATCCCCCGAGAGTCTGGCTGGGGTTAGTTATTGTGCAGAAGATCCAGGGAGGCCACACTGCAGAGCCCTGTGGCTGCAGCCCCCCCATTAGGGCCAGGCAGGGCCAGGGGTGAAGGGTCAGGCTTAGACGTGGCCTAAGTCCTCACCGCATACCCTTGCAGAGGCAGAAGACCTGGGCCCTGACTTTTTGCATTGGTATGTTTTTATCCTACATAGCCAACAGAGAAAACTCCAGTTTTCTAGGAATCTGGCCAGAGATTTAGATGCTCATGCTGACACAACCCCACTGCAATGGTATCACATCACGATGCTGTGGGGACGCCTACCTGGTGGCCCTCTCCAGCAGCCAGGGCGTCCACTGAAACGTAGACGTTGGGCCAGCAGGAG
Organism: Fukomys damarensis; assembly: GCF_012274545.1. Taxonomy (NCBI): domain Eukaryota; kingdom Metazoa; phylum Chordata; class Mammalia; order Rodentia; family Bathyergidae; genus Fukomys; species Fukomys damarensis. The sequence goes on along the minus strand of NW_022900936.1, from coordinate 72,738,302 downwards.
CTGGGGAGACCTGGCCAGCCTCTCCCTCCTGCTTGCCACTTGCCCTGCTGCAATCTGAGCTCAGGCCACGGAGGGGAGCACCCAGCACACCCCGCCACTGAGAGAAGCTGGTGCGACACACCGGTGAGCCCCCAAACCCACAGTCTTCATGCTCACCAGAGGACACCTGGGCTTTTCCTCCTACCAAAATGATTATGGACGCCACGCTGGGGTTACACGAGTGACAGGACCTGACAAGGAGAGGGACAAAAACACATGCATGATATGTGATGCATGTGAAACGTGCACTGCATGCGCATATGAAGACCACCCGAGGGCTCCATGGGGCCACCCACAGGGCTGTCTGGACAGAAGACCAGAAGGCCCACCCCACTCCCAAGAATAGCCTCCCAATAGCTAAGCCCTCTTCAGGTGGAGCCTGTGGTGGCCCAGGCCCCTGCGAAGACTCAGGTTGGCCCTCACTGCTCTGCCCCCTTAGTCATTCTCTGCCCTGCTCTTGCACACATGGTGCATTAACCTGTGATTGGTGTGCTGGCTTCAGAGTGGAAAGAACAACACTCTCCTTGGCCCACAACAGCCACCCATGAACGCAAGGCTGGCAGAGCAGGTGAGGCTGGCTGCAGGCTCATGCTCCACATCTAGGTGCCAGGTGCCATGTCAAACACAGGCCACAGATCTGCACACACACCTGTGCCTATGTTTACGGTGCCTACAGCTGTGGGTGGCACATGCCTGTAATTCTGCCTGCCTGGGAGCCTGAGGGAGGAGGACTCCAAGTTCAGCTTAGAGAGACTCTGACTCAAGTTAAAAAAAAAAAAATTAAAAAGGACCAGGAATACAAGCAATACTTGGCAGATTTTTCCTAATGTTTCCCAAGGTGATCATAAACTCACCAATGAAGAACTATCATCCTGAATAAATGCTCCTCCAAAAAATGTTCAGTGCTTTGCATATAGTAGAAAAATCTTTCTGTGAATGGTGGCTTCAAACAGTTCCACATCTGCTCATTGCTCCATGATCCTTCCCATTGATCATCAGGGAAGTGGCCCTTGAAGGGCTTTTGGGCTGGGCACCTGAAAGCAGCCAGTGCTGTCCCCTCTGAGCCAGAACCAGAGCCACCTACACCCTGATATAACACCACAAAGCAGCTTTAAGAGTGGTGGCTGCAGTGTCCCAGGCTCCCAATACAAAAATTTCCTTCACTTTCTCCAAATATTGATAGAACTCTTTCCAGGAAAGTCTACTCCAGGGATGGCAGCAGCATCACAGAGGCTAAGCAGGAGAGCAGAGTGATGCACAGGACTGGGGACATCTACAACCTGAGTGGTCACCAGCTCTTGGGACTCTGTTCACATAGCTGCTCCCTGACGCCATTGTGACAGCACAAAGGCAGAGACAGAATGCAGCACATGAGACATAATGCTGTCACTCTGCCTTAAAAAGGAAGGAAACAGGTGGGGGCCAGACCATAAGGACACTGTGCCATGCACAAATGGCCAAGCACTGCATGGCCCTACTAATCTGAGGGCCTCAGAGTCAGTCACCTAGAGCTAGGAAGGGGACAGTGAGGATGATAGGGAGTTAAACTGCTCCTTCACCTATTCCAACCCTCCAAAAATGTAAATTAGAAAAAAGAGGCCAGCTGGGGAGGCAGCTCACTGGCAGAGCACATGCCTACCATGTGGGGGATGGGGCTGAGGGAGTATTTAAAAGCACAGAAAAAATTTCAAGGAGAAAATTTCCAAAAGGGTTCTGACAGGAAGATGGAAGAGCCCAGCCACTGGCCAAGTCAAGTGCTGCTGGCTCTGCCTCCTTTTGTGCCTCCTCTGCCAGTGCCCTGATGTCCAGCACAGCCTTCCTCCCAGCAGGCATGGTTATACAATCCAGTCCACCCCTAGGCCATCCCTGCATTTCAGGTGGCTGGGACAGCTTGTCTGACACCAATCTGTGCTCCTATCAGGGGACACATCTGCCTCCTGAACCTTCTCACTGGATGGGCAGGGAAGGATGATGCCCTGGCCAATGGGACTGACACCTGGGGATGCGTTGCATTGGCTTTGGGGACTGCAAACCCCAGGTGACAATGTCCCCAACACATGTGTTATCTTGGAAAACTGGGAGTTGATGGCAGTGGCCTGGGCCTGGTGGGACCCAGCACCGAGAGACCCACAGGTTCTACAGCGCTAAGTTCAGGCAGAAAAGCTGCCCTGGTGGAGCCAATCAGGTGACTCTGGGGAGCCCAAGGGAGGAGCTAATGTACCCCCTAGGTGCCCAGTTAAAGGGTCAGGTGTAGTCGACAGCAGAGGTAGGGACAATCAGACCCTGCCAGCCACCAAGGTCAGCATTAAACTGGTTCTGTTCCCAGCCCTGATACTGTTCTGGGCTGCTGCTGTGGACAGGGAATAGTTTTTGCTTTCTTGACTCTGCAGATCTGGAAACTCGCTCCTGCAGCCAGTGTGTGCAGCCGGTACACCACAGGACAGGAGAATATAAAACCCAAACCTGGACACAAACCACCCCCAGGACAGGCAATTAGGGCAATGCAAAGCTGACTGGGGAAATAGGTGTGACCTGTTAAAATAAGATCCCGGACACAAGCACAGAACAATTCCCAAAGTCCTGCATGTGGACTTCCCTTGAGAACTCCAGCAGGTCTTTGATAGGATTGCCTAGACCTGACCTCTGCTTGAGATGTGGAATCTCATTATCCAGATGTAGAAGTTCTCATGGATTTCCTCATGATTTGAGCAGCATAAACAAAAAACAGCTATGAGGAGCTCGTGCTACTATAACTTTTCATGAAAGCCCATACTGTTTCCCAGAGGCAGTGTTCACTTTTATTTTCACTTTTATGCTCTTTTTCTATCTACTTGGCCCAAGCTTGCTCCACAGAGCCAATTTCTCTCCCACTCTTAACTTTTACTTCTTGAATAAAAAATTTTTTGCTCTCATTTTGTTCAATTCTTTGTTCAAGTGATAGGAAAGTGGAATCCAACTCTGGAAGGAAAGGCAAGCAACTCAGAAACTGGTAATGTTTAGTTTTTGAGCCACTTTTTTGGAAACAAGTCACTCAGTGACACCCCTAGAGGACCCTGTACACACCTGTCATCTTTGGGTGTTGACATGCCTGACAGCTGCAACGCATACACAAATGGCCTGACTTATTCTAACCAGCCGCACCTGCGCGGAGGAACAGACGGTCTCCATGGAGACCAGAGTACCTGACCCAGTCCTGCTCCCAGAACAGAGGGCGCTACCATGCAGGAGGTGCCTCTTTGCTGAGCCCTCGGCCCAGCCCACCTGCTCCACGGGCCCCTCCACGGAGCCTTCACCCCACCGCGGCCAGACTTTGGACCACCTCACCCCGGACCTCCCTGGGCTGTACAGCCCAGGCCAAAGGAGCCCTCCCAGTTGTGCACAGTGCAGGCGTCTGTGAAAGGCTGCCCACTCTGAGAAGCCAGGGAAAGCGGGACAGGCCCTGCTGGGGTCACTGGCTCCTGAGAAAGCCCCTGTCGAGAGAGGGCGGGGCCTCAAGCAGCCAGTGCCCCCAGGACAATTCACTGGTGTCTGCCCACTTCCCTGTGGCCAAGGCGCCCATGCTCACACCTGCAGGGCCAGATCCATGTCTAGCTCCTCTTCTAATGTCTATTGCAAAGAGGCTTTTGCACCTTCCCTTGGATCGGCTGCAGCTGCTCTGTGACTGTGGAATCCTCAAAGGGCTCTATCTTTTCTCTTTTTCTTTCTTTCTCTTTCTTTTCTTCTTTCTTTCTTTCCAGAAGCACATCCTAGACTACACATCTAAAAGATTATGTGTAACTCAGTGTCTGCCCCCAAAACATCACCTCTGGGTTATATTTTACCATATCGGCAGCACTCTAATTTTTTAATGTAATGACTACAGTAATCAGTTCATTACACAGATTAACCGTTCTTGAACTTACAAGGTCCAGAGGAGCAATGGAGCCTTTAAAAATACACAAGTATTTCCACTAAATGTATTTTCACCCTTACATCTAAATAGACCTAGGCAGTTAAAAACGTAAGAAAAATAAGAGCTATTAGCTATGTATTAACTGAGAAGCCACATATAAACCAAAGAATATGGAAAGAAAGGAGCTGAAAGGATAAAAGTTGGGGGCAAGAGATGTGAAAGAGTTGGGAACAAAGTGCATCAGACTTTATGTACTAGTAGCTCCAATCCATTTAAATATTGACCAGTTAAACTTAGTCCTTAGGATGCAGCATGTGAGTAGAGTTTAATCTGGCTGGTCCTAACTTTCACCTAAGTTGTAGTGTGAAGACCAAGTTTCCAGGTCACAGTGGGCTCTATGCCCCTTACTGTCGCGAGCCGGCGACGCAGAGCACTGTCCAGCAGTGTCGCAAACCTGAAAGAGCAGCGGGGTGGAGATGGGGCAGAGAGAAAGGAAGGACGCCAAGACAAGAGTCTGATCAAGGCGGCGTTTATTGCCGGCAAGCACCGGCCTTTTAAAGCAAAAAACCACAAACTATTATGGGATGGGTTTACCATAGTAACTGAAAGGTCACACAGGAAAAGAGCAAACAGGTTCACCAAAACAACCCACCGTGAGTAGTAGTAACCCGGACAACCACACATCTAAAGGTCAGAGACAAGAAACTGTTAACTTTCAGGAATTCCACAAAGGAAACACTCTACCTGCTAAACTGGAGAAACAACACATATGGAGTTACTAGAGTTAACGGTACTTACAACCAATACTCATGATCCCCACACCCTACCCAGAATAGAGTAAATGCAAAAGTTCCTTTCTGAAAAATTCCATTCTATGTGGCAGTTTCTCTGTGCTTTGACAATTGCAGTTCCTCTTTTAAGGCATCTCCACCCTGCTTCTGTTCCTCTTTTTAAGATAAGCTTCTTTCTGTAATTCAATTAATATAGGAATTAAGTATAGTTGATATAAAAGCTTATTTTTGGGTGATCTAATCAATATAGGAATTAGTTATAGCTGATATAGGAATTAATTATAGTGGATATAGACAGTCATATATCTCAGTTAGCAAAAGTCAGAAAAGAGGAATTGTCTACTGAAAAGAGGAATTGTTTAAAGGCCTTAGGTAACTTTCCAATACGTACCCTCCCAGCACCCCATAATAAATTTGCAAATGTAAGCATTAGATCATGTTCCAATGTGCCCTTCCGATGCCCCTTGATGATAAGGAAAAACTAAAAATAGTAACAGAAAAATGCTATATAAACTTGGTTCAAAGTTGGATCTGGGCTCTCAGTCTGAAGCCGCTGTGGTGGTGACACCTGAGAGTCCAAGCTCGAGCTTGCAATAAACTCCTCTTGCAATTGCATCAGACATGACTCCTTGGTGGTCTTTGGGGACTTTGCGACTTGGGCACAACAGTAGGTCCTTTGCAATAGAATGAATACAGTAGCAACTTCATATTCTTTACCTTTGTTTTCATAACTGTTTTGAGTTTAAATGCATTTCACTTAAAAACACCTCCTACGGGCCAGTGCTGCTTTTCCACATCCAAGTACACACATGTACCACTACCCCTCACACCTTACTGCTATCCAAATTTAAGTCAATAAGGAAAGCTTTTTAGTCTCACACCTAGGTTATGCCTGAAGAACTGGCTTTTCACACACATAGTTCTCTGCTAGGAGGCGATGTTGGTACAGAAGTGCAGTATTTCTAGGTTGCTGCTTCTGAGTAGGTACAATAGGCAGCACTGCTGTGTCAGGTAAACATGTGAGCAGGGGAAGATGAATTGTGGGCTCACAGAAAGCAGTCCAATGGAAATCAAAAGGGCTTTCTCTTTCAGAGTTCCTCTGTCTTTATTTGTAGAGGTTATCCAATAATTTCTTTAATTACATCTCACACTTCTGAGTCCATTCCCTAGCTATTCTGTTGTACTTTTCTCTGTTGGGTAGATCTGAGCAATCTCAGGCACTAAAGGATCATCTGGATTGGGATCACACAACACAGAAGAGATGGACAAGAGTACTTTTGAAATAGTTATTTCTGGAGACCACTGTGCCCATAGAATAGGAAGACAGATGCTGCCTTTATTGTTAATATTTGCATGATAAATTCTTGTTGTAAATGCAATCTTAAGTGGTTTGAATAGGCAATCTGTTAGGAATAAATTGTTGGGAAAAATACCCCACCCTGCCAGAGGGACTGTCATGTGGCCCCATTATTGTAGCTTGCCAGTGGAACATGTAATCTCCAACAGGACCTGTGAGTCCTGTGCTGATGGGTCCTGCACCAGATCATTCAATTCCTGTGTGTTCTATTCAGAGCCGTGGTGGGAGGAGGACAGTGGCATTTCCCAGGTCGGGACAGGGAAGGGACTGGGGCCTGAGACCACCTCAGCGGACTGGGGTGGGATGGGAAGCTGGAGAGCGCAGGTCCAGCAGGACACTCACCTTGACTCAGTAGTGCAGCCTCTATGTGAAGGTGCCCCAGCCACTGTGCCACCACCGCTGACTCCACTTTAAAGTGGAGGATTGAAACAAAAGTTAATTTTCCCCACACTTCTCTAAATAGTAGTTAAATAAAAGGCATGGCCTCAAACTTATTACAGCAAGGAGGGAAAATAAATGAAAAGCCCATGTTGCAAAGAAGAGCTTTTCCCCTCTCACTCTTAAGGGTGTAACTTTCATGTTAGTGACACAGGACAGACGTAACTCCACCCTGCTATGTGCCAGCCAGACTGTTTCTCTGTTCTCCAAGACTGAAGAATGAATTTTAGGAAGGTAAAGATTAGGAAAATTGATTGGGAAATAGGAATAGCTCCTGAGAGATAGGAGCGGTCCCGAGTGGGTGCCCAAAATTCAGTATTTTTAAAGTAACCAAAAAAGCTGAAATACATGAAACTAACCTAGTAAATTATAAAACATTTTTAACCTAGTTTTTGTAAGTTTAACCAAACCTGTTTAATATATTAAGAAAGCCTTATTGCTTTGGACATAGAACACTTACTGCTTCGTTATTGCTAATGCGTACATATATAAATATGTGTAATATCTAATAAATATTATATGCATAATTTTTGATAATATGCTGGGTGGTTTTCCATTAGACTCTGGTGTAAAATGTGAAAAGCCACTCATCAGTGAAGAAAACTGAAACAAGTTGTTTTAGGCAGCTGTTTATAGCCATTGGTGGGGGAGAGATTTTTCAGTAATTTCTCAGGTCAGTTGCTTCCCCTGAGGGCAAAAATAACTTAATTACTTTATTATAAAATTTAAGGTGAGAAATGTAACTCATCCAAGTTAAGAAAGCAATCTTAAAACATGTTAACTTATAACTACATATGTATTAAACAGAATATATTATCTATAATTCTTTTTTTTTTTTTTTTTGGTACCGGGGATTGAACTCAGGTCCTTGCACTTGCAAGGCAGGCCACCGAACCACTGAGTCTATAATTCTTAAGAAGCCAAGAATACTTGAATTTATATTTAGTAATGGATGATTTAAATGCTGCAATGCACAATATATAAATATTAGACTTTATATGTTTTCTCATTTAAGCAATCATTTGAGATGATTCATGAGAATCAAACTATAGCATGAATGTCATATATATCATGTCATAATTATATGTATAACCTTTAATCCAAGAAAATATATTGTTATTGTCCACTGGAAAAAAATGTGTGTTATATTCACATAAATAATTTTTAAGATAAATACTATCTTGATTGACTACAACCGGGATGGAAAAATAACACCCACTTTAAAGATGTTTTTGCTCATACCAATCAATTTAAATTAGCTCACAGTTAAGCTATGTGATTAAAAATATATTGGGCTCAGAGTCTGGGGATTTAGCTCAGGGGCAGCACTACTTGCCTAGAAAGCAGAAAGTCCTGAGTTTGAACTCCCACACAAAAAGAAAATGGGGTTAATGTAATGAGTGTTCATTTCTGTGAAAGCTGATTTAAGTGGAAAGTTTAGAGGATAATATATACCAGAAAATAAACTCACTGAAATATACATATTAACATTAATCACACGAAACTTTAAGATACCAAATTTTATTATATACTAAACTTATTGGCAAGTATTAGTCATACAGTTTTAAGTGAGTTTGGTTACCCAGTTTTTCCTGGGTTTGTGTGTGTGTGTGTGTGTGTGTGTGTGTGTGTGTGTGTGTGTGTGAAAAGTCCTAACAGAGTCAGAAATTTACAAGGCAGAAAAGGGAAATTAAAAACATATAATAAAGTCAAAAATTTTCTTGAAGGAGCTGTTGAAAGCTACTGAATGGCAGATGGACAAAATATATGGAAAACATAAAACAAGTACATTAAATCAAGATGCACATGTAGATGTATTGGCCATGCTGAATTACCTTTTTTTCCCTACCATAAACACTAGAATGATCAATGCAAAACATTTGTCAAATTAATCAGTAAGGGAAGAAATAAAAAGGATATAATTAGGAAAGAAGGAATTCAATCTATCCTTATTAACAGGTGACATGGTCCCTCATAAACAACTGTGAAAATCACAGAAGTGTACTTTTAGAGCTAATAAACCAATATAGCAAGGGAAAAAATGGAAAAAGTTAACACACATAAATCCATAGTATTTCCATACACAAACCACGAACTTGGAAAGAAATCATTAAAATAATTCCACATAGGCTAGCTTAAAAATATTATATGCCTACATGTTAACATAAGTAAGGAACTAAAAGAAATCTGGAACAAATAGTATAGTAGCCTGAAAAAAGATCGAAGAGGACAGTAGATTGTAAAAATTCATTCCCTGTTCTTTCTTGGGCTGAAAAATATCCATCAAATGGACATTTTATCAAAAATGATATATAGACTTAATGTAATTTCTATCAAAATACCAAAGTAGCAAAAGCCCACAAAACTCAAAAAGCAATCCTAAAATTTATATGTAACCAAGAGAGTTCTAGAATTTCAAAAGCAACCTGGAGCAAAAAGACAAAAGCAGGTTGTATTACAACCCCAGACTTCCAAGTTATACTTCAAGATTCTGATAATAAGAACAGCATGGTTCTGGCACAGAAAGAGACACGATGACCAAGACTACCCCATGCACCTTCACTCATCCGATTGTTATTACAGATGGGCCAACAGCTAATGCTAGAGAAAAGGTAGTCTCTTAACAGATGGTGGTGGGAAAAGTCATTCTCCATTATATTTGAAGAAAAAAATCTAGACCCACAATTCTCACCCTTCACTAAAATGAAATTAAAATGGGTTTTAAAAAATCCTAGATACAGAGATAGAAATGCAGAATCTACAGAAAGGTGAATTTGGCATAAGCAAGGATATTCTGTATAAAACCTCCTATGGTTTATATTTGGATGTCCCCTGAGCCACGTGCTCTCACAGGTCATGCCTTTGGAAGAATATTGGATCATCATGTCACTAGATCAGGCCTGCTAGCAGGAGGTAGAAATTGGTTGAGGATGCAGGACCTTGGGAGAATAACCTGAAAGGGTGCATCTCCCCTCTGTTTCTCTCTCCCTCTCTCCCTCTCTCCTCTCTCCATCTCTCCCTCTCTCTCTCCTCCTTGGGTACCACGATATGAGCACATTTTCTCCACCTCTTCTCTTCCATTATGCTTCTAACCACCTTTCTTTTTTTTTCTTTTTTCTTTTTGTGCTACCAGGGATCAAACACAAGCCCTTGTGCTTTCAAGGCAGGTGTGGCATCACTGAGCCCCTCATTTTTGTTATGAAAATCACAAAACATGGACTGAAATACCTGAACTTGGAGCCAAAATAACACTCTCCTCTTTCAAGTTGTGGGTGTTGGGTATTGTTTTTCAGCAATGAGAAAAATGGCTAAAACAGATTTTGATACAAGCAAACTAATTACCTGATCAGTGTCCCATATCAAGTAGCTTACAACCATCTAGCCGGCATGTCCAAACCTATCCAAACTCATCCTCCTATGAGCTAGTTCCAAAAGCTTCAGAATCACATGGTTAGTTATATTCACAGCAACAAACCTAGTCCACTGGTATCAAAACCTTTCTTTCTCTCTTTGTGCTTTCTGCCCACCATACTCTGGACAGCTTCCCTCTATTTAGGCCCCTGCATCATGCCATTTCTGTGTTTCAGCCTGCTAAACATGGCCTGAAACTTCTGAACTGTGAGTAAAAATAAACCTGTTCTTTTTAAATTTTGGTACTGTGATGCAGTGACCAGGAAAGTAAGTGAGATGGAACTCTAATTGCACAGACAATAATATTAGGCATCAATAAAATTGAGTATCTTAAATTAAAATCTTTGGCAAAGGGAAGAACAATAAGGAGTTTAAAGAGACATCCTACAGATTGAAATTTTCTTTTCATCTATTCCTCAGACAGGTGAGCAACATGTAAAACACATACAGAACTCCAAAAATTGGGCCTCTCCTAAAATAAATGACCCCACCATGACAAGGGTAGGGAAAGGAAGAGATATTTTTCAAAAGAAGAAATACATGGCCAGTAAATAAAGGAAAATGTTCAGCATCTTTGGCCATTAGATAACCAAGTAACTATAATACAGATTCTACCTTGCACCATAAGAAAGAAGGGTTTGGGTTTCCAGGAAATGTAGAGGCAAAATAACTTCTTGTTAATCTCTCTCTCTCTCTCTCTCTCTCTCTCTCTCTCTCTCTCTCTCTTCCTCTCTCTCTATCCCCCCCACTGCAGGGTACAGTGACCAAAGTCTACATTTTGAAATTCTCAAGTTTTTCCTTGGACTGGAAAAAAATACAAAGCAAAATATATATATTTTGTTGTAGTTGCAGAGCAGAATGAAGCCCATCATGGCTACATTATAGTTTAGGGTATGGGGTTTGAGGGGGGAGTAAGTCCTGAGTCAACAAGACTTCAATCTCTAATGCAGGTGCCCCTGAAGTCTCTGTGTAAATAACTTACATAGCCAACGTTGAATCTGGCACTTAGCCACTGTTGCATACTTTACTGTAAATCTAAACTGCTATATGGGGTTGGCAGCTGACGACTGTGGAGAGAATTTTCAGGGGCTGGGAGCTACAAGAGTGGCTGGGCAGATAAGGGGTCAGCTAGGCAGCTGTGGACTGCCACCAGTATGTGGAGCTAAATGGAGAGATGCACCACAGCTGAGCTGCTGAGCTGCTGAGCAGCTGAAGAAAGGACAACTAGGTACTTTGCTCTATGTCACTTTTCCAGGCTGCCTGAATCTCAAGCAAACCTCTTCACCCTGAACTGGTGACAGGACAATTGCTGTCATCAACAGGATACATCACAGCCTCATCCAAGACATAAACTTCAATAAGAAGAGGCAGCTCAGCAAGGAGTTAAAAGAGGAGATGCATGCTGCTCACACATTTTGACCTAAAAGCATGCAAGGTGAAGAGATAATAGAGCTTACCAACATAGGCAGCTTAGGAATGAAGATTCTGAGCTACTCTCATTCTGGAAGGTTCATCTGGTAGTAAAACAGAAAATGACAAGGTGAGCCATGACCCAGGGAGACCATAAGGGTAAAGAAGAACAGCGATGGACAGGACAGGGCAGAGCCCATGGCCTAGGCTTTAGCTGAACATGGAGCCTATGCCAGAGCTGCAAACAAAATGTAAATTCTGGTCTGAATCAGAGCAGGAGGCTGCCCTGCATCATAGCCTAGGCTGGTTGCACTATAAAGGAAGCAGCCCATCATCTGAAAGACCACAGATGAAAGACTGGCTTACGGTATCATCAATGATAGTCTGGAGAGACTCCAGCGAACAGCTAGAGACCATAATCAGGCAGCAGGCATTCGCAAAACTGGTATGAGTTTTTGTGGGAGCGGAACACGGGACAGTCATTGCCTGGGGGCTGCCATGACACCAGTTAGCCACTGAGGGCTGGGAGAAGCTCAACCAGGGCTACTGAGGCAGCTGGAATTTGAAGTGATCTGGAGTCAAAAAGCAAAGATGGAAGTGGGAGCAAACCCAAGGCTGGGCAAAGAAGGCAGCAGTGGTACAGCCATGGAAAGTGCTGAAGGGCAAAGAAATAGAGCAAGGAGTTCAGGCCATAGGAGTCAGAAGCCCAAAAACCTGAGCAAAAGGGGCCAGAAGGAGTGACCTACAACCAAGTCTGGATCGACCTCCTCATGATTGGCATAAACCAAGAGAAAACTGACAGATGGCTGAAGGACATGCTGTAAACACTTTGATGGCAACTGTGCCCTGATCAGCAGTTTCAGCAAATGAAGGCTCGCCAGTGGAAGCAGACTGTCCAGACCTAGGTTATAAATTGCAGGACTCTATTGCATCTGTGAATGAGACCACACAGGCATTTAAATTTTGACTATGGTCAGGGACAAAGTGCCTGAATAGGAGGAAATCTGAAGGACTTGAAGCATAATGTTGCACTCACTAGTCATTGGTCCCACAAAGTGTACATGAAATATTTTCTAGTGGTAACCTGGTCAACTATAGCATGCGACACATTTGAGTTCAAGCTTCAGCCCTGTGGGGCCGTGCATCCAGTAGGCAATCATATCCCATAGCCTGAAGGATGGATTGGAGGAAAAATGAAGCCCAAGATGGCTACAGTGATGCATAATTTCTGGGTGATTTCAGGCCATGGGGGTAATCAGTAGGATGCCATCACAAGTGCATCTCACATTCTCAGTGTAAATAACTTATACAACTAAGAGCAACACTGGAACATGGCCACTACTGTGTACTTCCCTATAAATCTAGACTGCTGCACAGGCTGGGCAGCTGATGACTGCTGTGAGGCTGTGCAGTGACTGGGAGGCACAAGCACAGGAGCCGCTGGACAGAAGAGCTGGCAGCTGACTTCTGCTTAGTGAGTGCAGAGGCTGAGCAGACAAGGAGGCAGCTGGGTGGCTGAGGACTACTGTCAGTGGGTGCAGCTAAACAGAGAGATGCAAAGCAGCTGAGCTCCTGAACCAGATGCTCCCATGACTCTGGGTCTCTTCCTTGGGTTATGTGAATCTCAAATGAGCCTCTCCAGTCTCACCTGACAACAGGACAATGGTTTCCTCAGAGGAGGCCTGTAGTGAATGTATGTACATTTCTGAGCAAAAGTGGATCATCATGTCCATTGTGGAAATTAATCTCAATTGTCAGCATGATTGCTTTGGCATCTTCCTGGTAGATTAGTAAATCACCCCATGCTTATGTCTGAGGGGGTCAAAGAGTCCCACCCATAGGTACTCTTCCACTATGGATGCTGTCCAGTCACCACAAAGAGAGCAGCTTTCATCCACCACTTTTGTCCACTATAAAGTTTCTGCCTTGAAACCAAATAACCATGGGTTGATACCCCTGAAACCATAATCAAAGGTAAATTTCTCATCATTTTGCTTACAGAGGTCAGGAGTGATGTCACAGTGGTGAAAGAGCCCATACACCCACCCACCAAGAAAGTTAACAGAGGAGAAAAAATGTATTGTGTAACAGCAATATGCAAGTATAATACAAGATTGTATACAAGTTGTGCTATCAGAATAACATCCACTATGAATTTGGCTTTTTCAGAAGAGAATATTTTAAGACTAATTTACTCACAGAAGTTTAGGGAAAATATACTCTCTAAAATTGCTTTAATTTTTCTTCAGAAATGCCCATTTTTCCGAATTGCAAATAAAATTCAATTTTAATTTAAGTACTTGAAAGAAGTTATCCTTTCCGTTTGCATTTTCATATACGAGGTCTGTATCATCTATTCTTAAAGCCCCTGAAATTGTTTTTCTCCTTAGTAATTTAAGGCTTTTAGATCATGGCTGAAAATGGTCCTGAGAGATCCAGACATGGTGGCATTTCTCCCTTCTAAAACTAAATATGTCCACTTGGGAGTTCTCACAATTTCTAGCTCCTTAGCATCTCATATCATTTTATATGATGCTATATGTAATCCATCAGTTTTAGTGCACAATTCTTACATACAGGCGTCTAATTTTCACAAACAGTAGAGCTTAATGTGTGTCATACATTGGCCAAAAGACATCCCACTGATTATCCTCATGTACACACATCATTTCCCTCCTAATTATTTCCCTGCTCTTGTGTACTAATATTCCCCATTAACATCCATATCACATTTTGTAGAGTTCACATATTATGGAAACCATGCCATATTTGTCTTTCTAAATGTGATGTGTTAAACTTAACATGATAATCTACACTTCCATTTCTTTCCTGCAAAAGATATAATTCTGTTTTTTTTATGGCTGAATAATAATCCATTGTGTATATATTCCCTATTTTCTTTACTAACTGATCTGTGAATGGGCATTGGCTATCTGTGTTTGTGCTACAATAAGCATGTGTATGTAGGTGTTCCTATAGTCTGTGGATTTAATTCCTTCAGGTTTATGCCAATGAATGCCATAGCAGGATCAAATGGTAGCTCTGTTTAATAACCCACACACTGATATGCACTCTACTAATTTATGTTTCCACCAACAGTGTAGAAGTCATTTTTCCTGCATCCTCAATAGCATTTAATTGTGTTTATATTATTGATGATAACCATTCAGACTGAGGTGAGATGGGGGGTTTAACATTCAAAGCCTGGAGGCAGGGGACAAAGGCTACTGGTCTGGTGATGGTCAGCAGCCACATACTCAGCAATCACACACTGATGATTGAAAGATGCTTATGAGGATCTCTAAGGCATTTTGGACAAGCAAGCAGTAAAACAATTAACTTTGGGTCTCTGTATATGGCACAAATCTTATCTCATTTTCCAGAACTCTTAAGCATTTGCCCATTAACTTGCATTATTCACAGTTGGGGCTAGGAATTTAAGATCACAAAGTTATGCAGTAAAGATTACACAACATTATGCAGTCTTACATTCCCAAGCAAAGGCTCAAACATAGGTGGGGGTGCAACTACAAAGCGGAGTGGTACAGAACCGCCTATGGGGCCATTACTCATCCAACATGGAATCACTTTAGCTCAGTCAGGTCTCACTGTACTCACTCATAGAACATGCTTAAGTGAATGTAGAGAAATTGAAATGAATTAGCCCATGGGTATTATCAGACCATAGTGCAGTGAAATTGGAAATCAGTGGCAAAAGAAACCTGAAGAACTTCCCAAACACAAGGGAACCAAATAAAATCCCCCTGAATGACCAATGGATCACATGAAATTAAAGGAGAAATTAGAGAGTTGGGATTCAGCTCAGTGGTGCCATGCCAGCCTAAGTTCAATCCCCATACCAAAGCAAAAAAAAAAAAAAAAAAAAAAAAAAAAAAAGAAGAAGAAGAAATTAGACAATTTCTACAATTTAACAATGGTGCCAACACAACACATTGCACTTATGGGTTGCTGCGAAAGCAGTCCTATGAGAGAAATTTATAGCAATGAACTCCCACATCAGGAACACAGAGTAAGTTCAAAAACAACCTAATATGGAACCTCAAGCTTCTAGAAAAATAAGAACAATTTAAGCCCAAAGTTCGCATGAAGAAGGAAATTGTAAAGATTACAGCAGAAATTAATGTAACTGAGACTAATAAATTGATACAAAGAATCAATGAATGGAAAAGTTGGTTCTTTGAAACACTAAATAAAATTGATAAACCCTTAGCCAATCTTATAAAAAAAAAGGAGGGCTGGAGATTTGATTCAATGGTTCTGCCACCTGCATTGGAAGCTCAAGGGCCCCAGTTTGATCCCTAGTACAAAAAAAAAAAAAAAAAAAAAAAAAAAAAAAAAAAAAAAAAAAGGAAATACTCAAAACCATGCAGTTAGGAATGAAAATGGTAAAATTTCAACAGATTCTGCAGAAATTATCAATACTCACTTTAAGAACTTTTACTCTAACAAGAGGAAAAACACAGAAGAAATGGACAGATTCCTAGATATATATGAATTACCAAAGCTGATTCAAGAAGATATAAAAATTCTGAATAATGTAATATCAGTCAATTAAATTAAGAATGTAATTAAAAACCTACCAACAAACAGAAGGTACTAACAAATTCACTGCTGAATTCTACAAGAAATTTAGAGAAGA
This sequence comes from Fukomys damarensis, assembly GCF_012274545.1. Lineage (NCBI taxonomy): Eukaryota > Metazoa > Chordata > Mammalia > Rodentia > Bathyergidae > Fukomys > Fukomys damarensis. Next base: position 72,722,304 of record NW_022900936.1, on the reverse strand, counting down.
GCTAATATCACTACTCCTTAAACTCTTTATTGAAATTGGAAAGGAAATAAAAGGGCCAGGGGTTAAGCTCAGTGGTTGCACTCCCTGCCTTGCAGATGCAAGGTTCTGAGTTTGATTCCCTGTACCAAAAAAAAGGAGGGGGGGGAATAAGGAAATAAATGCAAGCATTACCCTGATACCAAAACCAGAGTAGGATACAACCAAAAAAGAGAATTGCAGGCCAGTCTCTCTAAAGAATGCACATGCACATGCAGTATCCTCAATCAGATACTGGCAAAAAAATGAAAAAAATCATCAAGATACTATACATAATCAAATAGGATTCATGCTTGAAAGCAGGGATGGTTCAGTGTATGCAAATCAATAAATGCCATACACCATATCAACAGAGCCAAGGACAAAACTCACATGATCATCTCAATAAGATGCAGAAAGAGCATTTGACAAACACAAATAAATGCAAGAAAAACGTTCACCATAATTGGTCATTCAAACAATGCAAATTAGAACAACAATGGCATTCCATCTCACTCCAGAAAGAATGATTATCATTGAGAAAACAACCAATAACAAACGCTTGTGAGACTGTGAGGAAAAAGGAACCCTTTTCTATGTTTGGTACAAGTGTGGAATAGTGGAACTGAAAGGGAAGTCTTTAATAGTGAAAACTTAGGAAATGTCACAACATAAAATAACTTCTGCCCCTCACTCTGCTTAGTTCAGAATTAACCTGTACCGGTCCAGAGACACCTAGTCTCCTACAAAAGTTTGTAAGTGAAAAGAACCATTGTTTGCTTTGTTAATCAAACAAGCTCCCTTCCCCCTGGCTAGAGTAGGTAGTTGAATGAGTAGAAAAGGTAACGTCCCTGACAAAGAACTGCATCCAGGTTGAAATTCAACTGACTTGCTATCATGTTTTGGGTATCTGTAAAAATGCAGTGTAACCAACTGAGTAAAATCACAGTTGGAAAACCTTATGAAAGAAGGAGGTGGAACCCAATGGGGGAGTCGATCAGGGCACCGCCATTAGATGTGATCTATCCCCATTCATGGAGTAAACTTTTTTATTTTACTTCCATTCTGCTGCCTCTCTGTGTGTCACTTGTTGTCTCCTTCCATTTTTTTTTTTTTTTGGTGCATTGGCTGGGAAGGATGGGGCTCACACAGCCTGTGGTGGGCCTTGACCCAAGTCCTGCTGGAGGGAGCAGCTGTCCACCTCCTCAGAATGGAAGAGGCAGGTCCCTGGGATTTCCTGGGTTCCCTTTCTAGGGCTTGGAGGCCAGCTTGCCAGTAGCAGAATCGCTCGAACATGGAGCAGAGATAGCAGAAGGAAGGTGAGTGAGTGAAATCATCTGTTTGAATGGTGAGATCCCCTGGGTTGCTCCCTAGTTTCTCTTGCTTTGCTTTTGTCCTTAATTGCACATTTGGGCATATCACAGATTGGAGGCCTGATTACCCTCCTTTCTCTGCCAATTTGTAAGGATTTATATCCTCAATTTGGGCAAAGTATAGAGTGCTGGCCTAATCACCCCCCACTCTTTGCAATTTTGGAGAGTTTTGTGTTGTTTGTATACTCTCAATTTGTTATTGTTCTTTCTTAGGGGACCCAGGGATAGAATGTGTTAACTTCTTGTGTGACTGTGTGCGTGAAAGAGACTTCATCAGGAGAGTGAGTGGAATGAGCTACGAAAGCCATTGGTAGCCTCGTCTGTGCACCAAAACAAAGGGAGGGGGCACTTGTGCTTAATGAGCCCTTCTGGCATTGCAGAGCTTGTATGGGTCAATCCTGTTAGTCTGTGGCCATGCTTAGAAAGGACAAAAGGGAGACTCTTGCAATGAGAAGCTCTCCTTGGTATGAGTAAACCTGGTATGAGTAAACAAAGGTAATGTCTTAGGACTTTGATCCGAGTAAGCCTGAAAGACTTGGGAAGAGTTGGGAAGCTCACTCTCAGCCTGGTTGGCAAATAAGTGAGGCCATTTTCTGGAACAGCACCCCACCCTTTGTTTGTCTGGAATGGCACACCACCCTTTGTTTGTCTTGTGTTACCAGACAAGGGAATATCTAATGGTTGTGGGGAATGCTAGTACTAAACCAACTGTTCTTAAGTGCATAATTCAGAATTTTGATTAAGATTTTGTGAGGGACTGTAAGATAAAACTGCAACCAAAGATGCTTAAGAAATTTTGTGAGCTATCATGGTCTCAGATAAGCCAGACTTGGCCCCTGGAGAAAAACAAAACTCTAGACAAAAGGAAAGTCATCTTCCTTTGTTTTGTTTACCTGAGACTTTGACAACTTGGAGCCTTGTGTGGTCTAGGAGCTGCTCAAGCTTCTGCTTCATGGTAATCAGCTGCTAGTGAGAACTATTTAGTTTTGGTTTTAGAACACCTGCTTGCCAAACCTGCCATTTTTCCCATGGTGAACTTGCCTCTCTCAGAAAAGTTGACATCGTTGAAGGCAAATCCCAGTGTTTCCCTTTGAAGGAGGTTGAGCTTCCTCCCCTCCACTTGAGTTGCTAAGATAGATGGTGTGGACTAGGTGGGGGAAAAAACAGAATTGTTTAGCTTTACTGCACTGGAGGGTGCAAATGAGAAAGCATGGAGGAACTAAAAAAAAATTGGAACAGGGCTTGCACTCAGAGCAGAAAGAACTAAAATTAGAAAATAAATCTTTAATGGATTAAAAACAAGTAGAAAAACTCTAGGGAGAAAAGCGCTGTAAGTCAGAGAAACTGCAACTGTGTTTTACCAGACATCAACAGATTTTTACAAGAAAAATCAAGTTAGAAATTTTAACTATTTGATAAATGTATCTATGTTTCAATTTATATTAAATTTAATTGGTGTGCTTAAAACACTTCTTGTGCATTGCAAATTCTTGAATTATAATTATAGGGTTAACTTGCTCTTTTGTACTTTGCAGATAAAAAACTCAAGGATAATACTGTTCTATAGGTAGCCAGTCAAATTTTAAGATGTAACAATTTGAGAACAGGAAAAAAAAGAACATTTTAAGATTTTAACAGCTAAAGTTTGTTATAAAAAGTTAATAGTAAATGAGACAGAGGAATATATTAGGAAAGCTATGGGTAAAAGAAATATACTTTTGATAGGAAAGGATTTTGTATGTTTGTCTTGTTAGAAAGTTATAAAGAAAGGTAAACAATACCAGAAGGCTTAAGTATGTAGTGCAGGTATGTGGAAATGATTTGACAACAAAATATGTATGTTTGTTTGTTGGTTTAAAGTTTGTTACAGAAGGTTTACTTTTACAGTAACAAAGAGCTTTCATTCCTTTTGATTCTAATTCTACAAGAGATTTCTGTTAATTGATCTGTAAAAGCTTTGACTAGTCATAACTAAGATTTTATAATTCAATATACATTAGAGCATATTATAGTTTCACAAATCGTCTTACGAGTCTGTGTCTGTCTGTCCAATTCTTTGAAAGGTGTTTGTCCAATTACATTTTGATTGAAATGACAGCAAAGATACTAATAATTTGTTAATTTCTATAACCTGGTTTTATAAATTAAAATTTTGTCAAGATAATTGAGTATAAACTCAGGTCTAGATAGATTCCTGCTAATAGTAAATAGGACAGCTACTCAAAAAATTTATTCTGGTCTTTATTCGCTAATGGGAGCCTCAATAGTTTTCATAGCCTTCTAAAAGGTTATATCCCCAATAAACAAGGCCAAATACATTGTTATAGAATTTTTACATTGGTTATCATCAAAGGGTTAGATTCTAAATATGTTATTGTGATATGTTTATAGTGCTCATTTTCAAAATAGTATTTCTTTAAAAAATAGTTATTAAGAGGTTCTATAGAAAAATGCTTTTGATATCCTAACTAAAGGCTATAAAGTTTCATATGTACAATTATGATTATTGTTAATTTTCTTGTAAGACCTAAGTCTCATTTCCACTCCATGGAGCATGAACAGCCAAAAAGGCCTCCATGATGCTGGTCCTAAGACCCAGCAAGGCTCCAGGAGCTTAATGGAGGAAGGAGAAACCCAGGAAGGAACACATCAGGATAGATGGTAAACAGACCTTTATTAGTCTGGCCAGATGGCCCTCCCAGAGCCAGGTAGCTCAGAGAGGCAACTGCTCAGGGGCTGAGGTCCTTTTCATAGGGTTTTTTTAAACAAAAAAGTTCAAACATAGGTCAGGGCATTCAAAGAACTACCAGAGGACAAGATTCCAAACACACTGCTCATATTATGCAGGAAATGTTCTATGGTCATCTTGTGTCATACCATTTGCCCCTGGACGGGCTGTTAACCAAGTTAACAATTAGCATATGAAGAAGCACAGTCTCTGACCTATTAGCATGGAGTCACTTTAGTTCATTTAAGTTTTACATTCTGATGTACTAAATAAAAACAGGACTATTAATGAGGCTTTAGAAGGCAGGATAAAGTTTATGCTGCTTGGAGATAGAAGGACTTAAAGCAGATGAGAGAATTTTTGGGATAAAAGGTTTTTACAGGATCTAGATTCTCTATATGTATAAATCTTTAAAGGGTCTAGAAGGACAGTGATTATTATAGGGTAAAGAGCAAGAGTCAGCATTTAAACAGCTAAAACTATCACTTTCTGCTGCCCCCTGTATCAGGAATCCTAAATGTGATCCAGCCTTTTGCTTTGCACACAACTAAAAGAAATCATACAGCTTTATGGGTGCTGATTGAAGGAGTAGCCCTATAGAATTAGCCAGTGACATATTTATCTTAGAGTTTAGATCCAGCTGTGAAGAAATAGCTCCCTTAAGCCCTGGCAGCTACAGTAATGCTAATTAAGGAAGCTGACCAGGTAATACTAGGAAAAAGTAAATTATTCACTTTCCCCATGACTTTTAGAACTATTAAATAACAAGACATTGATGGCTCTCAAATAATAGAGTTGGAGGATGCCAACCACTGTGTAGCCCCTAGTTAGTCAGCATATAACAAAGTACATTCCATTCTGCTCTGCTCCCTTCTGTCTACAGATAAGATTAGAACAAAGTGCATATAAACCTGGTATGAGTAAACAAAGGTAATGTCTTAGGACTTTGATCAACACAGAGCATCCTGGGTCTGGGGATGACCAACACAAGATGCCAGACATGTCATAAACTGGACCCCCTAAGGGATAGCATAAAACTGACCCCTTGCCCATTTACTGTGCTTACAATCCTCTCCTCTGGTCATTACAAACTGTGCTCTTCATATTCTAATTGCTAACTTGGCTAACAGCCTGCCCAGGGGCAAATGGTATGACAAAAGGTGACCATAGAACATTTCCCCACATAAGATAAGCAATGTGTTTGAAGTCTTGTTCTCTGACAGTTCTGTGAATGCCCTGACTTTTTGTTTAGAAAAACCTTATAAAAAGCACCTCAGCCCCTGAGCAGATGCCTCTCTGAGCTACTTGGATCTGAGATTGCTGTCTGGCCAGACTAATAAAGGTCTATTTACCATCTAGCCTAGTGTGTTCCTTCCTGGGTTTCTTGTTCCTGTGTCAAGCTCCCAGAGCCTTGCTGGGTCTTAGGACCTGGCATTGTGGAGGCCTTTTCTGCTGTTCGTGCTCTGTGGAGCAGAAGTGAGACCTTGCATCTTACAGAGTCACATAATATCAGGCCCTCATCTATGAGAATCCCTGCCTATATTTTGCGCCAGTTAAAACCTTAAACCCTGCTACTTTTTGCCCTCAGAACCTGGCCCCCTGACCACAACTGCCTCAGGGTCACTGAAGAATTCTTCTCCAGTCATCCAGATCTGCAGAAAGACCCATTGCCTGAGGCTGAATTCATCCTGTTCAAGGATGGGAGCAGCTTCATGGAAAATGGGGTATGCTATGCTGGCTATGCAGAGATGACTCAAGATGAAGTGGACCAAGCAGGATCCTTCCCCACTGGATGGTCAGCTCAATGAGCAGAACTGTAGGCACTCATACAGGCTCTCTGATGGGCAAAATAAAAGAGGGTAAATGTTTATACAGATTCCTGTTTGCCACTTGGTGTATCTATGGCATAGTCTATACAAGTGTGGTCTTCTCACAGCAGAGGGCAAACTTATTAAAAATAAAAAAAAATTATAGTATACTAGTTTGAGGCAGTGTGGAAATCTGACAAAGCAATAATTCATTACTCTGAACACCAAGAAGGAAAAGATGCAATACTAAATGGCAATGCTAAGGTAGACAGATAAGCCAAAAGGACAACTGAATAGAAACTTTAGAGGATTATACCTACCCACTCTAAAGGTTATAAATATGTGTTAGTGTGGGTTTGTACTTTTTCTGGATGGCCTGAGGCCTTCCCTATAAAAACAGAGAGCTTCAGAGATATACAAGATTTTATTTTTTAAAAATTCCAAGGTTTGTTCTGCCTCTCTCCATAGGCAGTGACAATGGGCCAGCATTTGTAATAGGTTGTGCAAGATCTAGCTAAACTTTTATACTGCTTATTGACCTCAGAGTTCTGGTAAGGTTAAAAAAAATGATAAATCATATTGTTAAGGTAAATATTGTCAGATAACACCAGGTTATGAGTTGATCTGCTCTCTTTGGCCTTCTTTAAATTAAGAGGTAACCAAGTCACACTTGGATTCTCCCCATGTGAGGATGTTGTTTGGAAGGCCACCCTGTATCTTGAGACTTTATAAAATTATCTCAACTGGGCTTATCCAGTATAGAGTCACAGCTGTTAAAATTGGGCACATGTTTCAAAATAATCAAGGTTAAATTAGAAATAAAGAAGACCTTCCTGTGCTAACTCCTACCCATCTGATAAAACCAGGGGACCAAGTTGATGTTAAAAATTAGAAAAGAACCCCTTTATGACCTCACTGATGCAGCAGTTCTGTACCAAGAGTGCACAACCTGATTTCAAATAGGCTTTTTGTCAGCAAGGGAGCAGAACTAGGGGCTTTCCAGACTGGTCAGAGCCTGATAGGTTAGCATTGTGTAAATGCAGGTGTGTTTCTATTCTACCATCCAGGGCTGGATGTCCCTTCCTGTCCTAACCACAAGTTTTTGCAGGATTAACAGAAAAGTACATCTGGTGACCACTTACAGGAAACAGTCCTAGGGGAAACAGTCCTGGCTTTTTCTGAGATCTGGGTCAAAAGGGCACTTTGGGGTTTTTCCAGTAACTGGGTGGTGGTCTGATCACAAAATGGAGTCAGTTTGGTCTCCACATCCCCCCCTTCTCAAGAGCTTTAAGGGACCCAATCATGGGAACAGGGGCGTCATCCTCAGTAGGATACTTCCTGCTGAGTGGGTGGGCAACACGAACCTAGGGCATGGAGATTTTTTCTTGGGTCTCCGTGGCTTAGTCCTGTTTTATTGTTGGCCCACTGTTTGTCAAATTGAAACAGCACATAAAGGTAACTTATTTTTATCATTTGTAGGTTCATAAACTCTTAATTTAAAAAGCACAATAACTCATAACAGTTTGACACAATGGAAGAGTCCATCTCAATTGTAGTCTCCATTTTTCAGCCGTGCCTGGACTCACCAGTTTCCAGTGTGGTGAGGGCAGGGCTTTGAGTGTGTTGTCTCCTGGAGTCAAAGTCCATGAAATTTTCTGGATAGACCTGCTTCACTTTAGAGTGGTGGTAGCTGAATTTTAGTTATTTTGACAGCTATCAGAGTAACCATAAGTGCCTTATATGGCCCTTTCCATATAGGTCATAAAGGGGTCCTTTTCTAATTTTTAACATCAACTTGGTCCCCTGGTTTTATCAGATGGGTAGGAGTTAGCACAGGAAGGTCTTCTGTATTTCTAATTTATCTTTGATTATTTTGAAATATGTGCCCAATTTAACAGCTGTGACTCCATACTGTATAAGCCCAGTTGAGATAATTTTATAAAGTCTCAAGATACACAGTGGCCTTTCAAACAAAACCTCATATGGGGAGAACCCAGTATGACTTGGTTATCTCTTATTTTAAAGACCAAAGGGAGCCCATCAACTCGTAACCCATGTTATTAATATTTACCTTAACAATATGATTTATCATCTTTTTAACCTTACCAGAACTCTGAGGTCAATAATCAGTATAACAATTTAGCTAGATTTTGTACAACTTTGGTTACAAGTGTTGGTCTACTGTCACTGTGTATGGAGAGAGGGAGACCAAACCTTGGAATTTTTTAATAAAATCTTGTATATCTCTGAAGCCCTCTTTGTTTTTGTAGGGAAGGCCTCAGGCCATTCATGAAAGTGTAAACCCATACTAACACTTATTTATAACCTTTATAGGGGGCGGGCATAATTATGTAAAGTTTTTGTTTAGTTGCTCTTTTAGCTTATATGTCTACCTTAGCATTACCATTTGCTACTGTAGCTTTTATTTTTTTGATTTATTATAGCTACGTTGTCAGATTTTTACATTGCCTTAAATAACTATATTATATCTATTTTATTTTTAATAAGTTTGCCCTCTGCTGTGAGAAGACCACACTTGTATAGACTGTGCCACAGATATACCAAGTGGCAAACAGGAATCTGTATAAACATTTACCCTCTTTTATTTTGCCCATCAGAGAGCCTGTATGAGAGCCTACAGCTCTGCTCACTGAGCTGACCATCCAGTGGGGAAGGATCCTGCTTGGTCCACTTCATCTTGAGTCATCTCTGCATAGCCAGCATAGCATACCCCATTTTCCATGAAGCTGCTCCCATCCTTGAACAGGATGAATTCAGCCTCAGGCAACGGGTCTTTCTGCAGATCTGGATGACTGGAGAAGAATTCTTCAGTGACCCTGAGGCAGTTATGTTCAGGGGGCCAGGTTCTGAGGGCAAAAAGTAGCAGGGTTTAAGGTTTTTACTAGAGAAAATACAGGCGGGGATTCTCACAGATGACGGCCTAATATTATGTGACTGTATTATTTGAGAGCCATCTATGTCCTGTTATTTAATGGTTCTAAAAGGCATGGGGAAATTGAATAATTTGGGTTTTTTTTTCCTTTTTATTGAGTTTATTGGTACAATCTAGGTATACAATACAATTACATTCATCATTGGGATTCTGTATTTTACATAATAGGTCTTGAGTCTCATTTTTTCCCCTTCTCCCTGCCCTCCCTTCACCCCTCCTACCCTCCCCATTTACAAGCACTTTATTTCCATTTTTTCACTTTCTCATATTTTTTTCCTCTCCCTTATAACCTTTCCCCACCCTTCCCACTTTCCCTACACCTTTAGCCCTTTACTTCCTATTTCATATTATTAATTATCTCATTAGGATCCTGTGTACTATTATAGTTTTTCACACCAAAGAAACTATTCCATATTACAGTTAAAGAAATCTCCGTATGAACAATAAAAATAGAGGATCCTAAAATAAAACTAAAAAGGAAAGTAAAAGAGAAAAGGCAATGATGTAACATCAAAATAATCCTTAATTCTGGAGATGAAAATAGTCCCTGAACATATTTAAATTGCTTCTCACTCTTATAGTCATATCTTATTCTTTTTTTCATTATTTAGAGAATACTTTATTAGTTTCTGTAATCAAACCCACGTAGATATGACCTTACATATTTAGTACGATATGTTACCCCTGTACACATGGAAAAAAATAAAAATAAAAATAAAAATAAATTAACATTTCTAGACCAGTATGGTTGTCCATTTCTGTACAATGCCAAGGCAACACAGTAAATTGGGATGACTTTTTCCAAAGTTGGCAGCACCGTTAAAGTTTCCAAAAATTCAATATATATATATGTAAAGACTAATATTAGTATGTTATGCATTGATAGCAGCAACAGCTTTTCCAGGTTCTGCAGTCATCTGAACAAAATTGTAGACATTCAGCACATTCCAATAAAAAAAAAAAAGAAAAGAATAATATCCAGACAACAGCCAAGTTCTGTTGCTGCTGTGGTACCTGGCACCATTTTTTCTATTAGCCTCTTAATCATCATCTGGAAAGACAACATTCTAGAGTAACATCATTAAATGTAGCTCTGATAAAGCATGGTCCCTACTATGTCTCATAAAGCAGGTACTACATATTTTACATTCATAGAAGTATGATACAGTACCGTTCTACCTCAACAATACTAGATTCAGTTTTGGTTTGAAATTTACTTTGTCTGCAAATAAGATTGCTACCCCTGTTTTTTTATGGGCTCCTGTCACATGGAGAATTATTTTCTATCTTTTCACTTTCAGGCTATGGGCTTCTTTTTGCACTAGGTGTATTTCTTGTATACATATTATTGGATTTTGCTTCTTATTCCATTTTGCCAGTCTATTTCTCTTGATTGGTGAGTTGAGGCCATTGACATTAATAGTTATAACTGATATGTACTGACTTATTATTGACATTTATTGGCCTTTTGTTGACTCCTTTTACTTTTTCACCTTCTCCCTTTAATTTCTTGCCTTGCCTATTTGATTTGCTCTGTTGGGCCTCATGGTGTTGCTGCCTTCATTGTCTTTTTCTAGGATCTTGTTTAGAATTGCTTGTAGTGCTGGTTTGG
>NW_022900936.1:72687398-72711691 GCF_012274545.1 Fukomys damarensis | reverse complement strand
TTGAAATATCTCATTCCAGGCTCTTCTTGCCCCAAGGGTTTGTGTTGAAAAGTCTGCTGTGATTCTGATGGGCTTTCCTTTGTAGGTGATGTGTTTCTTTTCTCTTACTGCTTGTAGTATTTTGTTCTGTTGGATTACTGGGATCTTGATTATTATATGTCTAGGTGTAGATTTTTTTTGATTGTAGCTAGTTGGGGTCCTACATGCCTCAGTTATCTGAATGTCAAATTCTTCCCCTCTGTTTGGGAAGTTTTCTGTCATTAATTCTGCAAAAAGCTTTTTAAAGTCATTTGTATTTTCTCCTGCTACTTTATGTATTCCTATCAGTCTTATGTTATTCTTCTTTGCATCATCTAGGAGTTGTTGGATCGATTTCTCATGATCTCTTACTGTTTTGAAGAGACCTCTCTTTTCATGGTCACTGACTGCAATCTTATCTTCTATATCTGAGAGCCTATCTTCCCATTCTTTTATTCTGTTGTGTAAACTTTCAATAGAGTGTTTCATCTCCTGGATATCTGTTTAAATCTGTTTTAAGGATTCCATTTCTTTCCTATGTTGGGTGTTTATTTTTTCCATTTCTTTCTTATGCTGGGCCTTCGTGGCTTCTATCATGGTCCTGAGTTCATCTATTTTTTAGTCAGTTTCTGCTCTAGAGTCTCAAATCATGACTTCCATTTTGCTCACTATCTCTATGGTTATCTGGGAAATTATTTCTGTTTTGAATTTTTCCAGAGCCTGATTGATCTGTTTTGTTACTTCCTGTGCTTTGAGTTCAGGGTGTCCTGGTGGTTCACTATTGGCCTTTTCATCCTCATTTGCCCTACTGTTTTCCATTGGTGAACTGGAAGTCTGTCCTTGTGTCTTGCTTAAGTGCTTTCTCATTTTAATTTTTTGTTGTCAGACTGTCCTTGGTTTAATCTCTAGATTATCACCCAAATCTTCCTGATATAGTTGCGCCCTAGCTTCTGTGTCTCTAACGACCCACAGACATTCTCATCTTCATAGCATCAGAGAAAACAGCTCATCAAATCAATGGCAATGCTTTACCCCAGAATATGTCTGCAGTAAACAAACTTTTCAATATAGTATACTTACCATTTAATGGCTCAGACAGAGTGAGGATGCAAGACCCCTGATCTCAGTTAGCTGATGGCTGAACCCCCTGACGCTGACTGAACTCGGGCTGCAAGGCCCAGATTGAGTTCCCCATCCTTCTGAATGGTTGAACTCCTCAATGTTCTATTACAGGTTTCCCACACCCTTTCTTTAAAGATGTTCAAAGTTGGGAACTCAGAAAAATACCCTTGATGACCACCTCTGTCTTTGCAGAGTGGGTCCAAAGCCTGGCACAGTCAGGAGGTCTGAGAGTGTGGGGGGGGGCTTATGGGAGTTCAGGGGCACCCACACAGCTACCTCCCCAGCACTTGAGTGATGGCGGCTGGGTCGGGAGCAGGCATGGTTCTCCTTCCTGCAGTGGATTGGGGCCCAGCCTACTTCCCGGCGCTTGAGCGATGGCCGGAATAATTTGTTTTTAATGTTATCTGGTTGGCTTTTTCAATTAGCATTACTGCAGCTGTGATAGCTTTATAAACAAGGGGGCTATTTTTTTTTACAGCTGGATCTAAACTCTAAGATAAATATGTCACTGGCTAATTCTATGGGCCTACTACTTCAATGAGCACCCCTAAAGCAGTATGATTTCTTTTAGTCAGGTATAAAGTAAGGCTGGGTCACATTTAGGATTCCTGATACAGGGGGCAGCAGAAAGAGTTAGTTTTAACTGTTTAAATGTTGACTCTTGCTCTTTATCTTATACTAAGCACTGTCTTTCTGGGCCCTTTAAAGATTTATACATATAGAGAATCTACATCTTGTAAAAATCTTTTGTCCAAAAAGTTTTTATCTGCTTTAAGTCTTTTTAACTCTAAGCAGCATAAATTTTGTATCCTGCCTACTGAAGCAGCATTAAGTCTCTCAACACCCAGTTTTTAAAATTTAGTACACCAGAAATTTAAAAATAATCATAATTTTATATATGAAACTTTATGCCCTTTAATCTAATTATGTATCAAAAGCATTTTAAAAGAACCTCTTAATAACTATTTTTTACAGAAATCTTATTTTGAAAATAAGCACTATAAACACATCACAATAACATATTTAGAATCTAATTCTTTGATGATAACCAATGTAAACATTTTATAACATATTTAGACCTGTTTATTGGGGTATCTTTTTAGAAGGCCAAAGCAAATAAAGACCAGAATAAATTTTTCTGAGCAGCTGTCCTTTTTACTATTAACAGGAGTCTATTTAGACCTGTGTTTATACTTAATTATCTTGACAAATTTTTAACTTATAAAGCCAGGTTACAGAAATTAACAAATTATTAGTATCCTTTCTGTCATTTTAATCAAAATATGATTGGACAAATGCTTTTCAAATAATTGGGCACAGACAAACATATAAGACAATTTATGAAACTATAGTATACTCAAATGTATTTGGCCAATTGAATTATAAAATCTCTCTTATTTACTATTATTTTGTTTGTTTGTTTTTGGTACTTGGGATTGAACTTGGGTCTTTGCTCTTGCAAGGCAGGTGGCAGCACTACTGAGACAAATCTCCAGCCCTGAAATCTCCTTTAGTTAAGATTAGTCAAAACGTTTGCAGACCAATTAACAGAAATCTCTTTTAGAGTTACAATCAAAAGGAATGAAAGCTCCTTGTTACTGTAAAAGTAAACCTTTTATAACAAACTTGAAACCAATGAACAAACATATATAAATCATTTTTATACACCTTTTTTACATACTTAGACCTTCTGGTCTTGTATACTTTTCTCTATATCTTTTTAACAAGACAAACATACAAAATCTTTTCATATCAAAAGCATATCTCTTTTACCCATACCTTTTAAAATATCTTTCTCTGTCTCATTTATTACTAACCTTCTATAACAAACTTCAGCTATTAAAATCTTAAAGGGTTTTTTTTAGATTGTTACATTTTAAGATTTGACTGGCGAGCCATCTCTCAAATGCCGGGAAGGTAGGCCGGCCCTATCCACAGCGGGAAGGAGAACCACACCTGCTCCCGACCTAGCTGCCATTGCTCAAGCACCAGGAAGGTAGCCGTGCGGGCGCCCCTGACCCCCCACAATCCCCCCCACCCCCCTGCACTCTCAGACCTCCTGACTGTGCCAGGCTTTAGACCCACTCTGCAAAGACAGAGGTGGTCATCAAGGGTATTTTTCTGAGTTCCCAACTTTGAACATCTTTAAAGAAAGGGTGTGGGAAACTTGTAATAGAACATTGAGGAGTTCAACCATTCAGAAGGATGGGGAACTCAATCTGGGCCTTGCAGCCCGATTTCAGTCAGCGTCAGGGGGTTCAGCCATCAGCTAACTGAGATCAGGGGTCTTGCATCCTCACTCTGTCTGAGCCATTAAATGGTAAATATACTATATTGAAAAGTTTGTTTACTGCAGACATATTCTGGGGTAAAGCATTGCCATTGATTTGATGAGCTGTTTTCTCTGATGTTATGAAGATGAGAATGTCTGTGGGTCGTTAGAGACACAGAAGCTAGGGCGCAACTATATCAGGAAGATTTGGGTGATAATCTAGAGATTAAACCAAGGACAGTCTGACAACAAAAATTAAAATGAGAAAGCACTTAAGCAAGACACAAGGACAGACTTCCAGTTCACCAATGGAAAACAGTAGGGCAAATGAGGATGAAAAGGCCAATAGTGAACCACCAGGACACCCTGAACTCAAAGCACAGGAAGTAACAAAACAGATCAATCAGGCTCTAGAAAAATTCAAAACAGAAATGATTTCCCAGATAACCACAGAGGTAGTGAGCAAAATGGAAGTCGTGATTCGAGACTCTAGAGCAGAAACTGACAGAAAAATAGATGAACTCAGGACCGTGACAGAAGCCACGAAGGCCCAGCATAAGAAAGAAATGGAAAAAATAAACACCCAACATAGGAAAGAAATGGAATCCTTAAAACAGATTTAAACAGATATCCAGGAGATTAAACACTCTATTGAAAGTGTACGCAACAGAATAAAAGAATGGGAAGATAGGCTCTCAGATATAGAAGATAAGATTGCTATCAGTGACCATGAAAAGGGAGGTCTATTCAAAACAGTAAGAGATCATGAGAAATCGATCCAACAACTCCTAGATGATGCAAAGAAGAATAACATAAGACTGATAGGAATACATGAAGTAGCAGGAGAAAATACAAATGGTGTAAAAAAGCTTTTTGCAGAATTAATGACAGAAAACTTCCCAAACAGAGGGGAAGAATTTGACATTCAGATAACTGAGGCATGTAGGATCCCAACTAGCTACAATAAAAAAAAATCTACACCTAGACATATAATAATCAAGATCCCAGAAACCCAACAGAAGAACAAAATACTACAAGTGGTAAGAGAAAAGAAACACATCACCTACAAAGGAAAGCCCATCAGAATCACAGCAGACTTTTTAACACAAACCCTTGGGGCAAGGAGAGCCTGGAATGAGATATTTCAAGTACTAAAAGAGAACAACCTCCAACCTAGACTGATGTATCCAGCAAAACTCTCTTTCAAAATGGAGGGGGAAATAAGACACTTCCACAACAAAGAAAACCTGAGAAACTACATGAATACCAAACCAGCACTACAAGCAATTCTAAACAAGATCCTAGAAAAAGACAATGAAGGCAACAACACCATGAGGCCCAACAGAGCAAATCAAATAGGCAAGGCAAGAAGTTAAAAAAGGTGAAAAAGTAAAAAGAGTCAACAAAAGGCCAATAACATGTCAATAATAAGTCAGTACATATCAGTTATAACTATCAATGTCAATGGCCTCAACTCACCAGTCAAGAGAAATAGACTAGCAAAATGGAATAAGAAGCAAAATCCAATAATATGTATACAAGAAATACACCTAGTGCAAAAAGAAGCCCATAGCCTGAAAGTGAAAAGATAGAAAACAATTCTCCATGTGACAGGAGCCCATAAAAAAACAGGGGTAGCAATCTTATTTGCAGACAAAGTAAATTTCAAACCAAAACTGAATCTAGTACTATTGATGTAGGATGGTACTGTATCATACCTCAATGAATGTAAAATATGTAGTACCTGCTTTATGATACATAGTAGGACCATGCTTTATCAGAGCTACATTTAATATTACTCTAGAATGTTCGCTTTCCAGATGATGATTAAGAGGCTAATAGAAAAAATGGTGCCAGGTACCACAACAGCAATAGAACTTTGCTGTTGTCTGGATATTATTCTTTTCTTTGTTTTTTTTTTTTTCTTTTTTTAATGGAATGTGCTGAAAGTCTACAGTGTATATATATATATATACACACACACACACACACACACACACACACTCACACACATAAATTGAATTTTTGGAAACTTTAATGGTGCTGCCAACTTTGGAAAAAGTCATCCCAATTTACTGTGTTGACTTGGCATTGTACAGAAATGCATAACCATATAGGTCTAGAAATGTTAATTTATTTTTATTTTTATTTTTATTTTTTTCCATGTGTACAGGGGTAACACATCATACTAAATATGTAAGGTCATATCTACGTGCGTTTGATTACAGAAACTAATAAAGTATTCTCTAAATAATGAAAAAAAGAATAAGATATGACTATAAGAGTGAGAAGCAATTTAAATATGTTCAGGGACCATTTTCATCTCCAGAATTAAGGATTATTTTGATGTTATATCATTGCCTTTTCTCTTTTACTTTCCTTTTTAGTTTTATTTTAGGATTCCCTATTTTTAATGTTCATACAGAGATTTCTTTAAATGAAATACCAAATAGTTTCTTTGGTGTGAAAAACTACAATAGTACACAGGATCCTAATGAGATAATTAATAATGTGAAATAGGAAGTAAAGGGCTAAAGGTGTAGGGAAAGTGGGAGGGGTGGGGGAAAGGTTATAAGAGAGAGGAAAAAAATATGAGAAAGTGAAAAAATGAAAATGAAGTGTTTGTCAATGGGGAGGGTAGGAGGGGGTGAAGGGAGGGCAGGGACAAGGGGAAAAATGAGAATCAAGACCTATTATGTAAAGGTACAGAATCCCAATGATGAATGTAATTGTATTGTATACCTAGATTGTACCAATAACCTCAATAAAAAGAAAAAAAAAAGAAAAAAAGATTTGACTGGCTACCTATAGAACAGTATTAACCTTCAGTTTTTATCAGCAAAGTACAGAAAAGAGCATGTTAACCCTATAATCAAAATTTAAGAATTTGCAATGCACAAGAAGGGTTTTAAGTACACAAATTAAACTTAATTTAAATTGAAACAAAGATATCTTTATCAAATAGTTAAAATTTCTAACTTGATTTTTCTTGTAAAAATCTTGATGTCTGGTAAAACACAATTGCAGTTTTTCTGGCTTGCAGATTTCTTTTTTGTTGTTGTTGTTATATACTTTGTCTTTCAGAATTTTCCTATCTGATTTTAATCTATTAGAGACATTTTTTTTCATTGTAGTTCTTTCTCATCCGAGTGCAAGCCCTATTGTATTTTTTATCTGAATATGCTTTCCCATTTGCACCCTCCAGTGCAGTAAAGCTAAACAATTTTGGTTTCGTCTCTAACTATTCCACACCTTCTTAGCAACTCAAGTGGGGTGGGAGATAGTTCGACTTTTTCCAAAGGGGAAACACTAGAATTTGCCTACATCAATGTCACTTTTTTTTTTTTTTTTGAGAGGCAAGTTCACCAAGGGAAAAACAACAGATTTAGAAAACAGGTTTTCTAAGACCAAAACTAAATAGATTTTACTAGCAGCTGATTACTGTGGAGCAGAAGCTTGATCAGCTCCTAGAGCACACTGTAAGACTTACATCTCACTTTTACTCCTGGAGTGTGAACAGCCAAGAGGCTTCCATGATGCTAGGCTCAGAAGCTTAGTGAGGCTCCAGGAGCTTGTCAGATAGCGAGAGTCACCCAGGAAGGAACACACCAGGCAAGTTGGCAAATAGACCTTTATTAGTCTGGCCAGGTGGCTCAGAGAGGCAGCTATCTCAGAAACAGAGGCCATTTTATATAGAGCTAAGGGGGGTTTACACTCAAAACTTACAGGAAGGGGACAAAGGCAAAGAATCAGTGGATCTGAGCTAGTGGTCTTCAAGCATATACTCGACTGTTAAGTACTAATGATCAGCAGATTGATTATCCATTATTCCATTTACAACTTAGATTATAATGTTCAGAACTTTCAACTACAGACAAGCAAGGAGTGGCCTGATTGATGTTGGGTCTCTGTGTTCACTACAGTTTCCATTTAGTTTCCCAAGTACTTCAAAGCAGTTACCTAACAATTCACAATTAATCATTATTTATCCTATAAGGGATGGGGGGAGTGATAGTCTCTAGGTCATTTGCTGGTCAATATGGAGTCATTCTAGTTCAGTCAGACTCTTACAACACAAGGCTCCAAGTTGTCAAAGTCTCAGGTAAGTGAAACAAAAGCAGATAACTTCCCTTTTGCCTAGAGTTGTCCTAGGGGCAAAGTCTGGCTTAGTTGAGACCATGACAACTCACAAAGTTTCTTAAGCATCTTTGGTTGCAATTTTATCTCATAGTCCCCCACAAAATCTTTATCAAAATTCTGAATTATGCACTTAAGAACAGTTGGTTTAGCATTACCATTCCCCATGACCAGTGGTGACACAAAACAAACAAAGGGTGGAGTGCCATTCTAGAAAACAGCCTCATTTATTTGCCAGGAGGGCTCTTTCAGCCCAAGTGCCCCCTCCCTTTCTTTTGATGTACAGACGAGGCTACTGATAGCTTTTGTAGCCCCTTCCACTCACTATCTTAACCAAGTCTTTTTCATACTTACAGTCACAAAAGAAGTTAACACATTCCCTCCCTGGGGCCCCTTCCAAAGACAAACTAGAGAGCAGCCCAGGGGATCTCACCATTCAGACAGACGATTTTGCTCATTTGCCTTCTTTCTATTCCACTACTGGTGAGCTGGCCTCCCAAGTCCTAGAAAGGGAACCCAGGAAATCCCGGGGGTGTGTCTCTTCCCTTCCGAGGAGGCAGACAGTCTCTCTGTCTGGTGGGACTCAGGTCGAGGCCCAACATGGGCCATGTCAACTATCCCTTTTCTTCCTGGCCAATGCAGCCAGATACTCTTCATAAAACTGGACCCAAATATTTATAGAATTTGGCATTCTGAGAGCTCCAGTTGTAAAGATCACTAGTGGTGAATGGCCAATAGTGCATAGGCTAATTGTCCTGGACATCTGGGGGCCCTGCTTCCCTTAGTGGCAGTACAGTTGAATTGGCCGGGCCTGCCAGGGAGGTGGCTTGCCTCTGCCGAGAGTTCTGGGCAGGGCCGCTGAAGGCTGGAGGCTCAGCGATTTCTGCACTGTCATCCAGGGGCGAGGCAGGTGCAGCTGGAGTCAGAAGAACACCTGAATTTAAAGGGGCAGGAGGGGGCCAATAGGGAGGAGAAACAGAAGAAAAAATTAATTCAGGATCAGCCTTCCCCCTCAAAGGCAGGTACAAGGGGGCATTTCGCTTTTTTGGGGGCAGATCCTTAGAATTCTCCTTCTCTTTGGTAACCAATATTGGCTCCAGTGGCTGTGAAGGCAAAAGAGATTTTAGCCAGCGAGGGGGGTTATTTACCAAATCTTCCCAAATGACAATGTAAGGGATTTGATCCGGGTGACCCTGATGAGGATGGAAAATAATTATTTTAACTTTTTGTACTCTTCTCATATCTAATGTTCCCCCTAGAGGCCATCTGACTCCTAAGGACAGCCATTCTGAATCACAGAGTCTGCAGCTTTCCCTTCTTTATTTCCACTGATAGGTCGTGAGCTCATGCCTTAACCCTTTTAAAATGTTTCACCATGAGCAATAATGGGGTGGTTTGAGTCTGTCCCATTCTGTCCTTGTCTGTCCTCATCAACACAACAAAAAACAAAGATACACAGTCACAAGACAGTGAAACAAAAAAAAAAGAGGCAAATTCCTCATTCAATCCATGAATGAGACTGAAACTAAGGCAATTTTCTTTGTTTGATTCACGAACGGCACCAGCGCTGAAGTATGCGGGCGCCCTACTTTGCCTTTACAGAAAAACCTGTGTTCGATCTGCAAACATTGCATTTGATCTGTGAATGCACCTAGAGGGGCCCTGGAACATCTTCCAAGACCCAGGCCCATTGGGCATCATCTAGAGCATCCACCATGACCCACAATTGGCCATCCAAACTTTCCTTGCAAGGACTCTTTCGTTCAATCTGTGAATGAAAGAAAACAAGAATACACAGAAAACAAAACACACAGTCAATGAAAACCACACCCTTACTCACCCCGACTGGTCATTCCCCACTGGGTCGAGTTCTGAGGTCTTGGGGATCCCAGACGAGCCCCCAAATGTTGTGCTCAGATCGCAATATCTCCAATGACCACCAAGGAGTCGAGTCCGATGCAATCACACTATATAAGCTTGAGCCCAGACTCTCTGACCTACCGATGCAGGAGTTCCATACCAAGAGTGCAGAACATGGTTTCAAACAGGCTTTTTGTCAGCAAGGGAGCAGAACTAGGGGCTTTCCAGACTGGTCAGTGCCTGATAGGTTAGCATTGTGTAAATGCAGGTGTGTTTCTATTCTACTGTCCAGGGCTGGATATCCCTTCCTGTCCTAACCACAAGTTTTTTCAGGATTAACAGAAAAGAACATCTGGTGACCACTTATGGGAAACAGTTCTGGGTTTTTCTGAGATCTGGGTCAAAAGGGCACTATGGGGCTTTTCCAGTAACTGGGTGGTGGTCTGATCACAAAGTGCTGTCAGTTTGGTCTCCACAGCTGGTGAGTCCACGCATGGCTGAAAAATGAGGACTACAATTGAGATGGACTCTTATATTGTGTCAAACTGTTATGAGCTAATATGCTTTTTGAATTAAGAGTTTATAAGCCTAAAGATGATAAAATTATGTGACCTTTAAAATGTTAAATGGGAACTGGATGGACATCCCCTCATTCTTCCTTTTGATGCCTGTCCAAAAGAAGTTTATGAGGGAAATATACAAAAGGATATCTTGGGTCAGATGAAAATCAAATATGTTTAAACAGTTCTGTTGTAACCCAAAAGGTATTGGCAATTATGATAAATAGCCTTTAAAAATTAGAAAAAAAGGGAGGGGGACAAAATTGTCCTCCCATATTAACAGGATTGGCTGTAACAGGAAGTCTCTAAGTGCTATAGCTCTCAGGTTAAAATAATAACAGTATATGGCTTTGGGACAGAAGATTTAAAAAGTCTTTTAAAAAGTGTGAGATACAATTCAAGCTTTAAAAACTCTGATTCATTAGCTAATACAGTATACAAAATAGAAAAGCCCTTAAATTGCTCACTGAAAAAAAAAAAGGAAAAACTTATCTGTTTCTGAGAAAAGAATATTGTTACTATACAAACAATATTTTAAAGATCATTAGAAAACGTAATAGATTGTATTTGACTGCTAAAAAAGGAGTTTGGTACTGAGGACCCTACATTCAATTTTGGCCTTGCCTTGTCAGGATGGAGTGCTTGCATCAGCTCTCTCACAGGATCAATTATTGTTATACTGACTCTCCTCATGTTTGGTCCCTGTATGGTGATATGGGTATCAAAACTCATATATCAGAAAATAGCTGTTGCTCAACAATACCAGATACTAATTACATGGAACAGTGAAAATTGGTATAAATATAATGAGGGATAAGGAGTTACTCCTCAAAACAAAGGGAGGAATGATAGGGAAATCTTTAATAGTGAAAACTTAGGAAATGTCACAATGTGAAATAACTTCTGCCCCTCACTCTGCTTAGTTCAGAATTAACCAGTACTGGTCCGGAGACACCTAGTCTCCCACAAAAGTTTGTAAGTGAAAAGAACCATTGTTCGCTTTGTTAATCAAACAAACTCCCTTCCCCCTGGCTAGAGTAGGTAATTGAATGAATAGTAAAGGTAATTTCCCTGACACAGAACTGCATCCAGGTTGAAATTCAATTGCCTTGCTATCATGCCTTGGGTATCTGTAAAAATGCAGTGTAACCAACTGAGTAAGATCACAGTTGTAAAACCCTATAAAAGAAGGAGGTGTAACCCAATGGGGGAGTCGATCAGGGCACTGCCATTAGGTGTGATCGATCCCCATTGATGGAGTAAACTTTTTTATTTTAGTTCCTTTCTGCTACCTCTCTGTGTGTCACTTCCTATCTCCCTCCATAACAGAACCATGGTGAAAATCACTATGGAGATTCCTCCACAAGCTAAAACTAGAGGTTTTCCTAACTCAGCTATTCTCTTTCTAATTATTTTCCCAAAAGATTTAAAAGCATAGTACCATAGTGGCATATGCATATCCATATTTATAGAGACATAATTTATAATAATCAAATCTTGAAAAGAGCCCATATGTCCATTATCAGACTAGTGAACAAAGAAAATGTGGTATTTATACACAATGGGGTAGTACTCTGACATACAGAAGGATAAACCTGAGATCTTTTTGGGTAAATAGATTCCTCTTGAAATCAAAATATTAAGTGAAATAAATTACACACACGTTTAAACATTATATTGTTCCTCTTATCTAAGAAATTCAAAGTACAAAATGAACAAAATGGAGGACAGATATTGGGAACTAGGAAGAACTTTTTCAACTGTGAAGGGGAAGAAGGAGGGGGAGAAGAAATGGATGGCTTTTAGAACAATGGAAGGAAAAATGGCAACAGAGCTTTTGTAAATTATTTTTTGTTTTGTTTTGTTTTTTTGAGACATGTTTCACCCTGTAGTTGAGACTGACCTGGAACTCATTATGTACCACAGGGTGGTCTCAAACTCACAGTGACCCTCTTGCCTCAGCCTCCCGAGTGCTGGGATTACAGGCTGCACCACCATGCCTGGCTGAGCTTTTGTAAAGTATGAGGGGGTGAATGGCTGAAGGGAGGAGAGGGAAGTGGAAAAAAAAGAAAAATTAAGATATATTATGGGCTAGGGATTTAGCTCACTGGTAGTGCCACCTACATCGCAAGTGCAAGGTTCCAAGTAAGATACCGCATTACCAAAAGGAAACACACACACACACACACACACACATATATATACTTTCCAATAAATAATTGTAAATAACGAAATAAAAATAAACAAGCCAAAAAGACCAACACATAATCAGCCTGTACTATAGGCTTGAAAGAGGAACACAGTGACCACGTCTATTACAGAAAGCCCCCAACTTTCCCACACCTTCAGCCATCACCCTGCAGCTCAGCAGCTCTAGCCCAGGGCTCTGCACTCTGGAAGCTTTAAAAACTCATACATCTGCCTTTGAATTGTGTCCCTGAAGGATCACATGTTTTATGAAAAAATTTTTTGTTTTGCTTTTTGCAATCTCACTGTGATGATTCATCTACCCTTTCCTCAGGCCCAACAGCCTGTCTTCCACCACAGTGTACCCATTGGTGAGTCTTTCTATTGAGTTTTTATTTAACTTGTTCTGTATTTTCAACATTTCTGTTTGGTTCATTTTCAAAATATCTCTTTATAGAATTTGCTATTTTTAGCTTCTACTGTCCTTAACACTTTGGGGTTTCTGTTCATCTGTTTTTTGAGACAATGTCTCACTCTAAGGTCTCCAGTGGCTTTGAAGTCACTGCAATCCTTCTGCCTTAACCTCCAAAACACTGGAATCACAGGGTAGTGTCACCATACCTACCTTTATTGTCTTGTTTAATTCACCAGCTGCTTCTCTGTATTCTTTGGGGATTTACTGATTCTTAAAAAGTTCTTCTTTTGAATTATTTATTCCATATTTCCTTTACTTCAAATCCCTGGAGCTGATTGTCAATGAATTTTGAACATTTGGAGGAGTCATGTTGCCTCACACTTTTCATATTTCTTGAACTTTTATGTTGAGATTTCTGCATTTATTGATTTGGATATACATTCATCTCTTGTGTGAGGTTCATTTAGCGAGCAATCTGTTGATTGTATTCCCTAGGGTGTCAGGTTGTTTTGAAGCATTAAATGTTTCTAGTGATCTTCTGTAGAATAGATTTCCTCTTACTTCACTGTATTCAATATATTTTCACCCAGTGTACATTGTGTCACCATCTAAGGGTCTCACTCTCTGTAGGAATCCAGAGAGTGGGGTCCTTCCAGGCATCAGGCAAAAGAATTGCAGACAGTAGACTATATACATTTGGCCTCTGTGATTGCTCCTCTGCTATCACCAGTGTGCATCTGAAAAATGTGTGGTGTAATCATGCTGGGCCCCTCATAGGTGCAGTGCTGTGGCCTTTCTCTCTGCTCTTGATAAAGGGGTTGTTGGCCACCACCCCTCATGCCTGCTTGGGGTCTCCTCTGTGGTGAGGCCTTATTGTCTCTTGCATTCATTGAGTAACAGTTTTCGCCAAAGTATGATTGGGCCTGAGTTGAGGATGGAGCAATGTCCACTACCTCCACTGAAGCAGTCAAACATGTAAGGAAAAGTGGATAATCACCACTCTGCCAATTCGCACTTCTTTCCATGTCTTCCTAGGCTATGTGCTCCCTAGGGAGAGCAAAACTAGGGATAGTTCATCTCCTCCTATTTTTGGACTTCTTGCCTGGCCACACTAGAGTGTTTAGTGGCTAGAGATGATGACATGTGGCAGGTACTGGCATTTTTTGCTGCATGGCCCTATAAAGCATGATTGTATTAGGCAGATGACATCCTTGTACCCATCTTAAAGAAGCAGAGGCTCAGAGGGGTTAGGTGACTTTTCCACAGTTAGGCAGAGGACAAATGAGTGAGCATGAGTGAAGCCCAGTGTCTTGATTCCAGACCTCATGTTCTTCCCATAATTTGGAGCCATCATTTATGCCCCCACCCACTCTTTGAGGCCCATCTGAATGTCATAGGGAGACCCTGTCTCACAAAACCAGTAAATAATCAAACTCACTCTTCCTTCTCAGTTCTAATGTGTGTAACCATATAATCCTAGCATAAATCTCTAATAAAACATTAAATAGAAAGAGAGACAGTGGTGGTTTTATTCTGTGCTACTGTAACAAAGGTTTTGAGTGGGGCGGTTTATAAAACATGGACCTTTATGGCCCAGAGACTGAAGACCAGGAGCCCGAGCTGGCTCAGACTTTGGAGGGACCCAGGCCTCCACTTCCCAGATGCTGCATCCCAAAGATAGAGGAAGGCTGTGTGTTAACACAGCAATTGGTGTGGAAGGCTACCAAGCTACTACTCAAGCTTTTTTATGAGCACCTTAGTCTGTACCATGAGGGCTCTACCTTCTGAAGCCCTCACCTGTCAGCTCTACTGCACTGGCAAACCATCTCCAGGATGGGAATCGAGGGGACATATTCCAACCTAACTTGTAGGCATTCATACTTTGCATTCTCCTTGCATTGCATGGGGATTTGTTTATAACATCACATTAGTAATAAATAATAGTGAGGTTTGGGTGGTACATTTTAAACATATATAGTGTATCTCAATCATCTTAAATCTAATTGCCACCTCCATTATTTTCACCATCCTCTCATCATTGCCCATCTCTAGAAGAATAACTTTTATTTTTAAAGTTAATTTGATTGTTACATTTAATGTATGTGACATAATGACATTTGTTGTTGGAAATTTGTACCTTTGCATAATCAATCTTGGTTCTTAGATTTTAGAAGAGTAACTTTAGTTTTCTCCCCATTATGCTTATTTAGTTGTTTAGCTAGTTATCACTCATGTAGGAGAAAGCACAGTTGTATGGAATTTATTTACTGTTCCTCTACTGAGTTAATTGCTCATTTTGTAGTAGCTTTTTCTGTCAAAGTGGCGATGCCTGAATGTGACTGGGGTTGGGTCTACATCCTGTATTCTCTTTCACTGATTTTCACGTCTACTTTTGTGCCAGTTTCTTGCTATTTTTATCACTGTAGCTTTATAATATAACTTGAAATCTTGGATTTTGATGCCTCCTGCTTTGGTGTTGCTGCCAGGATTGTCTTTGTTATTCTTGGTCTTGTCTGCTTCCATTTGAATTGTAAGATGTGTTCAGTAGTTCTGTAGGAATGCTGGTGTGATTATGGTCATTCTGTCTACATACCAGTTTTGTTAATGTGGACACATTTCCACAATATTCACTCTGCCTATCCAGGAACAGAGGATATCTTTTATGATCTCTGTTCCTTTTTCAGAGTACTGCAGTTTTGATTGTAGAGGCCTTTTACTTCCCTTCATAGATTAAATAGGTTTCTTTTTTTCTTGAATCCATTTTATTTTTCTTAATTTATTTCTTGGTGAATTCATTTATGTGTACAGGAATGCTATTGAGTTTTGTGTTTTGACTTTGAAGTTTGATAATTTAATATATTTTCTATGAATTATTCTTGCATTTCTGAAATATATTCATGAGGTATAGAAACATACCTAATATGCTTTAGATACTTGAAATAATTTTCTTCACAATTTTGCATAAATGTTCTGTTCTGTATTTATGCAATTTATCACACAGAAAACACTGCTATAGTCACTGTATAGAAAGAATTTGGGAGTTTTCTTTTCTGTGATCAGAAACAGCTTACCTTTGAAATGATGTCCTTTTTTAAAAAGTTTTAAAGAATTTCCCTTTGAAACCAAGAGGACCAAGCAGGTTGATCATTTTTTTTATTTTTATTTCCATATTCAGTTTGGCTTGAGTGTTGAACTCAAATTGAAACCTATTTTTCCAGAAAGAGTATTGAATTTTGATGGCTTTGGTAGTTTTCTAATTCTTGGTGTTGCAAAGAAAATATGAAGCCACTATCTATCACCCCTAATTTATTCATGTGACCTAATTTTTCTCTTCTTCTAATTTTTTCTTTGCCCCCAATATTCTAAAATTTAAATCCAGCGTGGGTCAAATGGAAAACGTTGTTGTATGCCCTCTTGTGGGTAGATGCTGGAATGGCAGCTGAGAGTTCAGGCAGGATAACTTGGCTGGTAAGTGTTCACCAGCTGCTTAGAAAAAGTACAATGTATTGCAGGCCAACTAAGTACAAGGTGAATGTACTAAGTACAATGTATCACAGACAAAAATGCAGTTAGGTTTTCAAATGAATTTTTTAAAATTTCATTTATTGGTACATTCCAGGTAGACAGTACAGCTACATTTACTACTGGGATCTTGTACCTTTACATGCCAGGTCTTGGTTCTCACTTTTTCCCCTTGTCCCCACCCTCCCCTCACCCTCCCTTTCCCCCTTCAAACACTTTAATTCCATTTTTACATTTTCTCATTTTTTTTGCTTTTCCCTTATTCCTCCTTCCCTATCCTTCTCACTATCCCTACACCTTTGCTCCTTTTCTTCCTATTTGCTAATTGTCCCATTAGGATCTTGAGTACTACTTTAGTTTTTCAAACCAGAAAAACTATTCTGTATTTGGATATGTGTGCCTTATTTATTTCACTTAGAAGTATATCCTCAAAATATATCCATTTAACTATGAATGAATCTACTTTCTCATTCTTTATGGCTGAGTACTATTCCATTTTATAGAAAAAAACACATCTTCTTTATCCAGTCTCCAACTTATGGGCAAATGGGCTGTTTCCAAATTTTAGCTATTACAAACTGTGCCACTACAAACAAGGGTGCGCATACATCACTGTGATATGATTCTTTTAGTGCTTTTGGAAAGATACCCATCAGAGAGATGGTTGGGTCAAATGGAATCTCCAGTCCCAGCTCTTTAAAGTATCTCCATATTGATTTCCATAGTGGTTGCACCAGTCTGCACTCCCACCAAAAATGAAGAAGGTTTCCTTTCTCCTCACAACCCCGCCAACATTTGTTATTGTGTGATTTCTTGATAGCAGCCATTCTTGGTGGGGTGAGGTGAAATCTCAGTGTTGTTTTCATCTGCATCTCGAATGACCAGCGATGTGGAGCATTTTTTCATATATTTATTGCTACTTTTATTTCTTTGTCTGAGAAATGTCTGTTCATTTCAGATGCCCACTTTAGAATTGGGTCTTTATATTTGTGGGGGGCTGGTGGTTTTGAGTTCTTTATATATTTTAGATAATAGTCCTTTGTCTGAGGAGCAGCTGGTAAAAAATTTTTCCCACATTGTAAATTGTCTCTTAGTTCTGTTGATGGTTTCTTTTGCAGTGCAGAAGCTTTTTAATAAGATGAAATCCCAGTCCCAAAACTTATCTTCCAGCAAGTTCAGTGTTTTTGTTTTTATATTTAGATCTTTAATCCACTTGGATTTTAATTTATTGCATGGTGACAGATAAGGGTCTACTTTTATTCTTTTGCAGGTTGAGATCCAGTTTTTCCAACACCATTTATTAAAGAGGCTATCTTTCCTCCAGTGGGAACTGGCAGCTCCTTTGTCAAAGATGAGGTAGCTGAGTGCATCTGGAGTTGCTTTTGTGTCTTCCAATCTGTTCCACTGATCCTCAGGTCTGCTTCTTTGCCAGTACCATGCTGTTTTTATCACAGTGGCTTTGTAGCATAGTTTCAAACTGGGAATTGTTATACCCGGTGCCATGTGTCTGTTGCCTAGTATGGCTTTTGCTATTCTAGGTTTCTTATTGTTCCAAATGAATTTTTGGATTCTTCTTTCTAGTTCAGTGAAGTATACTGTTGGGATTTCAATTGGTATTGCATTGAATCTATGTAGCAGTTTTAGTAGTATGGCCATTTTCACTATGTTGATTCTTCCTACCCAGGAGCAGGGGACATCTTTCCATTTTCTTAAATCCTCCTTGATCTCTTTTGTCAGAGTGCTGTAGTCTTCAGCATAGAGGTCTTTTGCTTCTTTTGTTAGATTGATTCCCAGATACTTCATTTTTTGGGTGCTATTGTGAAAGGAATTGTTTCCCTAATTTCTTTCTCAGTGAGTCTTTCTCAGTGGTGTTTGTGTACAAGAAGGTTGTTGATTTTTGGGTGTTGACCTTGTCTCCAGCTACTCTGCCAAAAGTGTCAATTAAGTCGAGAAGTCTTTTGGTAGAGTGTTTTGGGTCTTCAATGTAGAGTATCATATCATCAGCAAATAATGACAGTTTAACTTCTTCCTTTCCTATCTTTATTGCTTTAATTTCTTTCTCTTGTCTAATTGCTATGGCTAATGTTTCCAGAACTATATTGAAGAGGAGTGGTGACAGTGGGCATCCTTGTCTTGTTCCTGATTTTAACATGAAGGTTTTCAGTTTTTGGCCATTTAATATGATGTTGGCTGTTGGTTTTTCATAGATAGCCTTTATTAAATTGAGACATAGACCATCTATTCCAATTTTTTGCAGAGTTTTTATCATGAGTGGGTGTTGAATTTTGTCAAATGCTTTTTCTGCATCTATCGAGAGGATCATGTGGTTCTTGTCCTTGACTTTGTTAATATAGTGTATTACATTAATTGATTTATG
The DNA here is from genome assembly GCF_012274545.1 of Fukomys damarensis. NCBI lineage: Eukaryota > Metazoa > Chordata > Mammalia > Rodentia > Bathyergidae > Fukomys > Fukomys damarensis. Next base: position 72,693,221 of record NW_022900936.1, on the reverse strand, counting down.
TATGTTGTACCATCCTTGCATCCCTGGAATAAATCCAACTTGGTCGGGATGAATGATCTTCTTGATGATCTTTTGTATTCTGTTTGCTAGTATCTTATTGAGGATTTTTGCATCTATATTCATTAAGGAGAATGGCCTGTAGTTCTCTTTTTTTGTTACATCTTTCCCAGGTTTGGGAATCAAAGTGATATTTTCTTCCAGGAATGAATTTGGAAGTATTACTTCTCCTTCAATTTCATTGAAAAGCCTGAAGAGTAATGGCAGTAGATCTTTTCTAAATGTCTTGTAAAATTCAGCAGTGAACCCATCAGGGCCTGGGCTTTTCTTTGTTGGTAAGTTTTTAATTACATTTTCAAATTCACTGATTGTGATTGGGGTGTTTAAAATGTTTTTATCTTCTTCTTTCAACTTTGGTAGTTCATAAGTATCTAGAAATCTGTCCATTTCTTCTGTGTTTTCCATTTTATTAGCGTACAGGTTCTCATAGTATGTATTAATAATCCTCTGGATTTCTGTGGAATCTGTTGTGGCTTCGCCTTTTTCATTCCTGATTGCATGGATCTGAGCCTTTTCTTACCTTTTTTTGATAAGGTTTTCTAAGGGTCTATCAATTTTATTTAGTCTTTCAAAAAAACCAACTCTTTGATTCATTTATTTTTTGTATCATTTTATTAGTTTCCATTGCATTGATTTCTGCTCTAATCTTTATAATTTCCTCTCTTGTTCGAGCTTTGGGTTTTTCTTGCTCTTGTTTTTCTAGGAGGCTAAGAGTCATTGTTAAATTGTTTATTTGAGCTTGCTCTGTTTTCCTAATGTGGGCATTCAGTGCTATGGATTTTCCACATAGAACTGCTTTCATTGAGTCCCATAGATTCCTGTATGTTGTATTGGCATTTTTGTTTATTTGTAAAAACTGTCTGATTTCTTCTTTGATTTCCTCTGTGATCCAGTGATTGTTCAGGAGAGTGTTGTTCAATTTCCATGTGTTTGTGAAGTTCCTATGGTTTCTTATGCTATTGATCTCCAGCTTTATTGCACTGTGATCTGATAATATACAGGGAATAACTTCAATTCTTTTGCATTTATTCAAAACTGTTTTGTGAGCTACTATGTGATCTATCTTGGAGAATGACCCATATGCAGCTGAAAATAATGTATATTCTGATTTTGTGGGGTGGAACACTCTATAGATGTCTAATAAGTCCATGCATTCAAGAGCTTGGTTCTACTTCTACTTCATTGATGATTTTTTGACTAGATGATCTGGCTATTTTTGATAGTTGGGTATTCAGATCCCCCACTACAATTGTATTGGTGGTTATTTGGTTTTTCATGTCACTTAATATTTGTTTTATATAATTGGGGTCATTTATATTTGGTGCATATATATTTATGATTGTCATTTCTTCCTCTTGGATTGTTCCCTTTACAAGGATGTAGTGGTCTTCTTTGTCTCTCTTAATCAGTTTTGGTTTGAAATTTGCTTTGTCTGTGAATAAGATTGCTACCCTTGCTTTTTTCTGTGCTCCTGTCACGTGGAGAATTGTTTTCCTTCCTTTCACTTTCAGTTTATGGGCTTCTTTTTGCACTAGGTGTGTTTCTGTTTACAACATATTGTTGGATTTTGCTTCTTAATCCATTCTGCCAATCTATTTCTCTTGATTGGTGAATTGAGGCCATTGACATTGATAGTTATAACTGATATGTACTGACTTATTATTGTCACGTTATTGTCCTTTTGTGCCTCATCTAGACAAAAGTTTTCCAGTACTTGGGCCAGGGATTTAGCTCAGTGATACCACTGCTTGCCTTACAAGCTCAAGGTCCAGAGTTCAATCTCCAGTAACTCCCCAAAAAGTCTTCCAGTCTTTAGCCTGATCCCTCAGTAACAGGTGAATCAATTATGTTGGGTCATTCATAGGGTCCACTACAAACACCCAGAGACAGGCTCATCCCCCTGCTTATCTACCCTTATAACTGGAACCCGATTCCCTTGACCCAAGTTTTGATTCATCACAGCCTCAGTGGCTTCTCTCTGCCACCTGACTGGGCTCATGATCTGCTGTGTTAGGTGACAAAATCCCAAGTTACTGTATCAAACAGTTTTCTGTTCTGTTATCTATGGTGATGATATCACTGTTTTATAAAGCTATCATAACCCTGAATATTTTTTGGAGGCAGTCTTCTGAATGAACTTTGTGACTCTGCATTGAGCTACATCCTCAGCACATTTTCACTTTATTTTTCAATTTTAATATTGATTGACTGATTGTGGTTCTGGCTGTTGAACTCAGAGTCTTTGCTCTTAACTGCATCTCCCGTCATTTTTTTTTTTAGATTGGGGTTGCTGGGCATGGTGGTGCACATCTGTAATCCCATAATTCAGGAAGCTGAGTCAAGAGAATCACTGCAAGTTCAAGGTCAGCCTGAGCTACACAGTGAGTTCAAAGCCAGACTGAGCTACACTGTGAGACTGTCTTAAAAAAAAATGACTAGAATCTGGCTAAGTGGCTACATTGCCAAGGTTGGACTTAAACTTGTGGATTTCCTGCCTCAGACTTTCAGAATAGTGTGATTACAGGCATTCACCAATATAATTGGCTATTTTTTCTTCTTTAATGTAGTACTGGAGATTAAACCTAGAAACTTATACATGCTAGGCAAGCAGTCTACCACTGAGCTACACACCCAGCACCAGCCCTCACCTTTTAACATAGCTTGCATAGTTTTAAACATGTTTCAGACTCATTGTTTCCAATACAGACTGAATATTCCCATTATTCACACAATGCTTCTGAGGAAACCACACACACATAACAAAGGCTATAATTTGGAGGTAATGGTTTAAAAGGTGGTCACTGTTCCACTTTCTTTTTTTTAATCTTACTGAATTTATTGGTACTTTTAAAGTATACAGTACAGTTACATTCATCATTGGGATCTTATAGCCTTAACTGTCCCACTTTCATAAGTATTTTTAAGAATAGTCTTTCCTGGTCCCTCTCTTTGCTCTAGCATGGTGGTCTGCCCTCAGGCAGTAGAGTGTACTTCTTTTCCTACTTTTACTTCGCCCAAAATCACTTCCCAGAACCTGTTTCTTTTCCTCTATTTAGTAGAACTTTGCTACATTTAAAAAATAGTCTTTCTTAAAGCTGAGTGTGATAATGTATGCCTACATTTACAGGACTTTGAAGGTGGAGGCAGGAGGATCTGTATGAGTTAAGTCCAGCCTGAACTACATATCCAGACCTTCTCTCAAAACAAATAAGCAAGCAAAAAAGCATAATCCTTCATAGCCAGGTATGATGGTGAAGGCCTCTAACCTCAGTGAATGATGAAGCTCAGGGGCTGAAGTATTGCAAGTTCAAGACTAGCCTGGATAATTTAGCAAGACTATCTCTCAAAATAGAAACATTAAAAAAAAACAAAAAAACAAACAAAACCTGAGTATGTAGTTCAATGGTAGAGTGTCCTATGTTTAATCTGCAGTACTGTGCAAGCAGTCTTTTGTACAACTTTTACTTTTGAGACAGAATCTTGCTATGTAGTTCAAGATGGTCTGAAATTCTTTATGTAGCCCAACCTGGCCTCAAATTCATGGTGAACCTCCTGTTTCACCCTCCTAAATTCTGGAATTACTGGTATAGTCCACCATGTCCAGCTTTTTTGCAACAATTTTTAATGCAAAATTCATTGAAAGTATCAGTTTACCAAATCTGCTTTTACTGGTAACTTCTTTAACTTCTTGGAAGACTAGATGTTGTGAATTAGGACACCTCTGTGCTTTATGTTTATTTTGTACACAGCACATATAATACACTGCAGAGACCTAGGGACAGTGGTCCACCTGCCTCATCATCAACACACTTCTTATGTTCCTGAGAACAGGGGGAGCACAGGAACACCATACATAAATGCAACACAGTTTTCTATGTGGCCACTATCTCATCAGAATTCTACAGAAAAGCAGAACTCTGGCAGCAAGCAGGGTTGCAGCTGGAAGCACAAGACTGGCTCTATTCTAGTGCAGCAAAGACTCCAAGCTGTAAGACAAGCTTGTCCCCTGCTGGTGAGTCAGTTCAAGTGAGAGCAGTTTTTGTGAGGAATTTTTTTGTGGTAGTTTTCAAAATTGCTATTATGAAGTGCTGTTTCCATATGAATATGAATGTTGTAATTTACATAAATTCCAAGGATATAAATTTCTTTTTCAAATTATAGAGGAATCTAGGCATGGTGGCACTCCCATTAATCCCAGCACTATGGCAGGATAAGGAAAAATGATGCCAATTTCCAGCCCAGCCTGAGCAACTTTACCAGATTCTATCTCAAAATAAAGATTTAGCAAGTTGTGGTGGCTCAAACCTGTAATCCCAGTACCCTGGACGATGCAGCAGAAAGATCACTGTAAATTCTAGGCAGCCTGATCAATGTAGCAAGACCCCGTCTCAAACAAATACATAATTAATTACTTAACTAATTTTTTAAAGGCTGTAGCTCACTCGCTGTAGCTCACTCGGAATGTATTGGATTCAATCCTCTACACTGAAAATAAATAAATGAATAAATAAGTTCCATATGCCCTAAGTTGCTCAAATTTTTAACACTCCAGCCTCAGCCTACCAGAGTCCTGGGATTAAAGTACCATCAATACCAGGTGAACTTGCCTACATGTTATGTAAAAAATGAATTATTTTTCATAACTAGAATTAAAATATCATGAATGAGTAATTAAATTTTCTTGAATAATTTATCAATTGATATGACCATGATTTGTTTGGGTTTGGGGGGGTTTCTTTTCTTTCTTGACTTGTATTCATTTGAATGCAAAATCAAATTACATTGTTTTTTAAATACTAAAACAAATTTTCCTCCCAGTTTGATTTTCAGCTGTTAAGCCAATCTTGCATTCTTGATGGATTTTCTTTTTTTGAGACATGGTCTCTATTTGTAGTGCTAGCTAGTTTTAATCTCGTTATGTAGCCAGGTTGGCCTCCAAATCATGGTGATCCTCCTGCCTTGACCTTCCAGTTGCTGAAATTACATGTATGTGCCATCATGCCTGCCTCTTAAATGATCAAGCCAATCTTGTATTTCTCATGAACTTTCAGCCTCTAAGCCAATCTTGCCACCCTCTTGTTTCCAGTGTTGGATCAGGCAGTTTCCTGTGAATTTAAAGTCAAGAAAGAATTGAAGTGGTTCTGCCACCACCCAAAACCTGCAATGTTGTCTTAACTTTGTCTGTGATGAGGCTTCCAGATGGAAATGCAGTCCCAAACCAGGAGATGAGCATCAGTATTTAGAGCCCCTAAGTTATCACTTCCCAAAGAATGAATATGAGTTGAGGATTTGAGACTCCTACCTCAGCTTTCTTCTTCAGTGATAAATAGATCTGATGATTATAGCCAAGCAAGGCTGTTCAGGCCTATAATTTCATCACTCAAGAATCAGAGAGAAAAGGAAGGAAAATTGGGGACCACCTGGACTACAGCGCAAAACCTATCCCAACACACACACACACACACACACACACACACACACACACACCCCACAGATTTTTTAAAGTGGATCCTTAAAGATATATTGAAAGCAATTTGTGCATATATTGTAATTTTATGAAGTTTATATTAAAACCTCAAAGTGAACATAAGAAACTGGGATATTAGTTAAAACAATCATCATTTCTTGCTAATTTATGGTTTTAAGACTGTAATGCCAGTTAGGGACTTTCCCATTGAATAACTCAAGTTCATCTACATTGACCTCTCTTCCATTCATAGTTCAAGCTCATCAAAGGCCTGATTTTTTTTTTTTTTTTTTTTTTTT
>NW_022900936.1:72683490-72687156 GCF_012274545.1 Fukomys damarensis | reverse complement strand
GGCTGTTTTTTTTTTTTTTTTTTTTTTTTTTGTACCAGGGATCAAACTCAGGACCTTTCACTTGCAAGGCATGTGGCAGCACCACTGAGCTAAATCCCCATTCCAAAGGTCTGGTTTTTAAAAACAAACAAATTATTAAATTACTGAAACAGAAAAAGGTGTAAATTGATCTATGGTAGATATTTTAACATATTATTTACTTAACTCCTGCTTACTTTGTTGTCTGTAATCCTGACCTGCAAGACATCTTCCTTTTTTTTTCTTTGTGGTACTTTGGGCTGAAACCAAGTATAACAGCAAATAGGAAATACTAACAGGCACCCAGGACTTGGAGACAGAAAGAAACTTTATTTACATCAATGGGTCTGATTGGGGCAAATCCTCAGAGAACCAGGCCCTCTCTTTCTAACTGTCTACAGTTTATATAGGATTTTCAAGCAGGAACTAGTACAGAAGTAGAGCAAGCAGTTGGGTTACATACATAATATCATTATTACTAATTGATCTGCAGTGAGGTCAAACTCAGTATAAGAAACATATTTGGAGTATGTATCAGTTTAGGGTAGTGTCTGACAAGGAGGAGCAGATAAGAAAGACACTTAATTAGAGTAGGCATCATACAGAGTACATTACATTCCAGAATGTGTCCAACCCCTGGGCTAGGGAGTATTCTATTGGTGGTACTAACAGTTTGCATGGGGAGTTATGTTTCTGTCAGTGCTGACAAGAAAATATGTGTTTATGCTAATCATTTACTACAGGAGCTGAGGAGCTGAGCTGTGCAGACTGTTAGTAACACTGCCCCTGAGCTGCTGAGGAGGAGTCAAGGAGCTCAGCTTCATGGGTGCCAGCAGCACTGCCATTTACACACACACACACACACACACACACACACACACTCACACATGCACACCACAACCACACACCTCTGGCCACTGCAGTGAACAACAGAAAGAGGGCCTCGTGAAGGCTCCTCAATGAAAATTGAAGCCCACTGGAAAAGTGAATAAAATCTCTGCAATAAAGGCACACCAGACCACCATAGTAGGTAAGTTGGAGGGACCACCACCTCTCATCAGAACCTGGACTATCTTCAGGAGAAGAACAGCTGGAACCTGCAGTAGAATGCTCAACTTGGGCCTTGCAACCAAAAATCAGCCCTAATCTCAAGGGCTTACTTCTGGCTTTCTGAGGCTAATTGACTTAGATCTGCTGCCCAGGTTTGTCTATTGTGACAGCAAAGACATACCCAGAAGGAGGTGCTTCTTTTTTTTTTTCAAAGTTTTCTCTTATTTTTATTTTTAAATTTTTTCTTCTCTTTTCAAATTTATTTTTTTCTTTTCTTTCTCTTTATCTATCCCACTTGCTTAGTCTCTCACTCTCTCCCACCTTGTTCTTCATCTCTCTTCCTTTTTTTCTCTCTCTATTCCCATCCTAATTTGGATTTTTTTTTCTTTTTCATTTCTTCTCTCTCAATTGTCAGTCTTAAAGGAAAATGAGTACAGTTTCTAGCTTCCCTATTGCTGTTAGGTTTTCTGTTCTTGTCTTTGTTCTTTGTTCTGTCTTTTCCCCTTGTCTTCACAGTTTCCAAGAGTTTGTGTGATATTCCTGTGTCCTCTGGCCTCACTTGTAACCTTTCCCTATCTTTCTACCTATTTTATCCCTCACTCCCCAACTGCTTCTAAGTCCCCATCCTCAAGGGTAAAGTTGCTATATTGAAGAGTTTATTCACAATGAACATATATTGGGCTGGTACTTGATATATATTTAATTCACATGGTTAAATGTAGTAGATTAACAACTACCACAAATTGTCACTTTCTAAACTCTCCTTGATGCTATTGTTGTTGCTTGTATCAATTGGGCTAAGATGTCGTGATGGATCTAATCAATTGTCCTTTCTAGTATACTGAAAACAAGATTGCCTAAGAGTCATTAGAGACTCAAAACCTAAAGACAAGCTATATCTAGAAAATACCTCTGAGAAGCAATCATTCCATCAGGGTTCTAAATACAAGCAAAAAAGATACATACAATAAGCAATATTGAAGTATCAACTCAGGAATTAAACCAAAAAGCACCAACAATAAAAAGAGAAATGAGAAGACACTTAAGCAAGGCACAAACACAGACTTCCAGCTCACCAAAGGCAAATTTTTAAGGAAACAAGGTAGAAAATTCTGGTAATCAACCACCTGGACACCCTGAACTGAAAGCACAGGAAGTAACAAAACAGATGAATGAGGCTGTAGAAAAATTCAAAACATAAATCATTTCCCAGATAACTAAGGAGATGGTGAGCAGAATGAAAGGTGTGATTAGACCCTAGAACAGAAACAGATAGAAAAAAAAATAGATGAGCTCATGACCATGATGGAAGCCATGAATGTCCAGCATAGGAAAGAAATGGAATACATGAGACAGATTCAAACAGAGATCTGGGGGATTAAAAATTCAATTGAAAATATTCACAGCAGAATGAGCCAATCTGAAGACAAAATATCAGATATAGAGGACAGGATGCAGGTCAGTGACCATGAATAAAGAGGAAGAGATTTCTTAAAATTAGTTAGTGACCATGAGAAATAGATGCAACAGCTCATAGGTGACACAAAGAAGAATACTATAAGATACATAGGAGTCCACGAAAAAGCAGGAGAAAGTACAAGTGACATTTAAAAAACTATTCATGAAATTAAAGACAAAACTTTCCAAACAGAGTGAAAAATTTGACATACAGGTAAATGAGGAACATAGGACTCCAACTAGCCATGATCAAAAAAAAATCTACACCTATATATATAATGATTGAGATCCTGGAAACCCACCAGAAGAGCAAAATACTACAAGCAATTAGAGAAAAGAAACAAATCACATACAAAGGAAAGCCCATTAGAATCTCAGCAGAGTTTTCAACACAAACCCTCAAGCTAAGGAGAACCTGGAATGAATTATTTCAAGCCCTAAAAGAAAAAACCTACAACATAGGCTGATGTGTCCTGCAAAATTATCTTTCAAAACTGATGGGAAGTAAGATTCTTCCGTGATAAAAAACACATGAGAAAGTTTAATTATACCAAACTAGCACTCCAAACAATTCTAAAAAATATCCTAGAAAAAGACAGTAAAGGTCACAACTCCATGAGGCCCAACAGAGCAAATCCATCAGGATAAGGAAGAAATTAAAGGCAGAGGAGTAAAAATAAAAAATAAAAGAGCCAACAACAGGAAAATAACATAACAAGGATATGTCAATATGTATCAATTAGAACCATCAATGTTAATGGCCTCAATTCACCAATGAAAAGAAATAGACTGGCAGAATGGATTAAGAAGCAAAATCCAACAATATGCTTTATAGAAGAAATGAACCTAGTTCAAAAAGAAATGCATAGACTGAAAGTAAAAGATGGAAAAATGTCTTCATACTACAGAAATCCAGAATAAAGCAGGGGCAGCTATCTTATTTGCAGACAAAGTAAATTTCAAACCAAAACTAATTAAGAGGGATAAAGAAGGTCACTACATCCTTTTAAAGGGAATAATCCAAGGAGAAGAGATGACAATCATAAATATATATGCACCAAATACCTTTGCTCACAACTATGCAAAACAAATATTAATTAACATGAAAAACCAAATAAGCACTAATATATTTGTAATGAG